>NW_026967598.1:0-300000 GCF_028390025.1 Pseudophryne corroboree | reverse complement strand
TACTGCACAAATCAACTTGGGTATAACCACTGAGGTGCGGTGCTCCCCTTCTCTTGAGGCAGACTCAGAGAGAGGATTCTGCTTCATTATCTGACGTATTCTCGGATTCTGTAGATTGTGAGGGTAGCGCCCCATGTCTATCCATTTTCAAATCCTTGGGCCTGTCTGCCTGTAACAATAGCCGAAAGGCAGCTGAGGTCTGAGCCAAATCTTGGACTGAGTGTGACAGGACATTCATCCATGAGGGTTGCTGTATAAATGCAGAGGGCTTCGTGGGTACCCCATACCTGGAGATTTAGCTGGAACAGCCAAGCGATCTGGTATATTCGATAGAACCTGTGCAAAAGATGCCCAAAGGGGTTCTTGTGCCTGTACAGATTCCTGGCCTAAGGCCGGTTGGTCAACATGTTTAAGGTTTATGAACCTATGACAGTTGCACACAACCCATCCTGTACAAAGTCCTGAGGACATAACCTTGCTTTACAGGACAGGTAGGTAGGAAAACAAAACTGTATTACCTGGCTTCAGGGAGCGGGATACAGGGAGACAAGCGTATCTAGACGCACATCAAATAATACAGCAATGTATGTACACAGTCACTCATTTGCATTAAGCACTTATTCAACCATGCAATACCACAGAGATAGGTAGGAAATCAGTGCTGTATCACCTGCCTCCAAAGAGAGGGATACATCGAGACTAGAACCCGGAATCCTTATTCCATAATGCCGCCAGAAAATGGCTATCAGTAACAGACGCTCCAGTGAACACAGCCGCACAGCGACTATAACATTCCAGTGTACTAAGTCTCAGTGCGTCTCAGACAGGAAACACGGAAGAGACTGGCCATAAATTGGGGGGAGGGGGGACCAGGGTAGGGCATTACTCCGCACTGCTGACATCCACATCCACCCCAGGGTTCTGTGGCCTCATTAATCCCGAGAGCCTATGATCCCTGAGGTGTAGTGCTGGTGCATAAAATGCATCTTAAACTGCCTTACCTTCTTCCCGTGCTCCAGCCGCAGCCTGGGATCGTCAGTGTGGACCTGCTGGTACGTCCAGCTGGCGCCCGCCGTAACACCAGCATCTACATGAGAGTACGGCGGGAAGTCGCTGGAGCGATTCTTACATTATACGTTTAAGATGTATAGTAAAGCTGCTCTAAAAAAAGACTATATAAAATAATAAGAGTTTTAAAAAGCTTGCGGCTGCAAACACAGCCACACAATTTCCACAGCGGTCCAGCTCCTGAGTTCCCTGAGCCAAGACGCAGGGTTATAGGGAGGCTGGACCGATGCATGCTGGGAGCCCAAAAGTTTCACTGCTTGGTGCCAGATCCTCTGACGCCACCTACAACCAAATGTAAATCCTGTGGACCCTGAAGGTGAAATAGAAATATATAATGGGAATAATGTAATGGAGGTTAAATCAATAAGGAATGACAGAAATAATAACAGATGGACACATATATATCCCTTCATTCAGCTAATGAGAGATGTGATCCGTCACATTGCAGAAAACGGGTCACAATTCAGTCATTTCACAGATGAAAACAAAACACTTTATATAGTGTTCACCCAAAGTGATCGGAAGCTGTGTGAATCCATCACCTCAAGGGCTTTAGGTTACAAGATAAATGAACACACCATACTCACAATTAGTTGTGTATTGGTCAAAGTGCCATTACAGTATTCCCATTATATTTACAAATCTGAAATTGTTTTTTTGGGGTGTTAAAATAGGGAAAACAGGCAGCTAAAGTGCTTGTGGCCACTTAATACCCCTTTCACACCGCAGCTTGTACCCGGTATTTTGCCGTTTTAACTGGCTTCCTAAACGGGTCAAGCTGCGATGTGAAAGGGTCCCCTTCAATTTACCGTTTTCAAAATACCTGTATTTTGAAACGGTAAAAAAGAAGGGTCCTACCCATTTCACCGTGCAGTGTGAAAGGGTCTGAACCGGTATTTGCAAGCCCCAGCAGGTCATAGGCTGTCTCCATGTGTGATGTCAGCAGCCACAACCAGGAAACAGCTTGGAAAACACAGGAGACGCATGTGAGAGTGGCTTTATAAACGTTTAGACTGCAAAGCCATTATAAAATGTCTAATTGGAGTGATGAAGAGGTGAGGGAGCTGCTTTAGGATCAGAGGGGATGAGGAAATCTGCTGCCAAATTACTGGGACAGTCAAGGATGCCCTCATATATAAAAACATAGCAAAAATGCTTCAAGCTGCTGGGTTCCATCATACGACTATCCAAATTATTAATAATGAATTAATTAATACTTATTAATAATGTGTGGGCTAGAAAAGTCCATTTATAATGACAACCACTGTTTTCTATGGGTGAAACGGGTTCAGTGCGAAAGGTACCAAAAAGGTAATGAAATGGTAATTTACTGGTTACAACATGAGATGTGAAAGGGGTTTAACTGCTCAGACCCGTTTTAAGAACCGTTTCAAATACCATTTCAAAAGCAGGTTTTGCGATGTGAAAGCAGCATTACCTGTCTTTTATAACAACTCCCAATATAAATGAGCCACGGCTACCACACCAAATTGTTGCAATCCAGGGTTAGCCTAAAAGGATGAGACAGGATCAACTTCCTGATCCCCAATCAATAAAAGAGGACACCAGAAGCCAACAAAAATAGCAAAACAGTGAAAGGAAAGCCCGTCTACGTAATCAACATCTACTGTAGTAATGCACGCCACACAGGGTAAATCCATTCCTTCAAATGTGCTGAGCCAGCAAGTTCTAGAACCTGTCAGGCAATGCCATAAGCCTCCTTAGTTCTGCACAGCATTTTACAATGAATTTCAGCCTTCCTGTAACTAACAAAACAAACAGGAAAATATTGGACTTGACCCGGTTTATTATAACACCAGAAAAGGAGCTAAATTTATCGCCAATGGAACAAGCATTGACGATTCAGGATCCGGCAGCAATGATAACACGTCATCAGCATACACTGCAATGTTTTTCTTCCCTATCAGAAAGCAGCAATTTCCTAAGTGGCTCTAAGAGCACAAATAAGGTGCAAACATGGCGGTGGGTGAAAGTGGGCGAGAGAAGGAACCCGCAATAAATCATGTGATGATAACTATAGCTACAGAAGCTGAATCTGTTGCAAAAATGTGGGCCACACCCCAATGCGGTACAGTACCTCCCAACCATACAGCCAATCCACTGAATCAAAAGCTTAGCTGCATCACATTACACTACAACAGCAGCTTCATCATAGGGACACTTAAGCTAGGCCTGCTTTAGATGTGGTCACAACCCTGATGGTATTGAAAATGAATGATTACTTTCAAAGAGCGCATGCGCTGCAAATGCACAGTGGATGCGCAAATGGACAAATGAGACAGCAATAGCAAAATCTACAGCACTGTGAGCTCTGTTTTGTTAACCAGTCCAATGCAGAAAGCAGGAAGGAGAGAAGATAGATGTTAGGCACAGAAGAACACATTCTCATTGACATGAGAAGGAACCAGGGGCCAATCGCCGTACAAACCCAGAGAAGGTAGGTGCGCCAGGGTGGGCACTCTGTGGACCCCATGTACTTCGCAGAAAGAGAGTTAACAAAGATAAGTCTACCATAACGCTCCTTTTCTGCAGAAAGGTACATAGGGTTCCACAAGGAACATCAGGGATGTCCCAAAGCAGTACTTCAAGAGAGGGGATGCGCCTGAGTGGATAAGAGAATCTGGCATCCAAAGGAAGCATCCTGGGAGGCGAAGGTATCAAAGGAATAAAACCTAAGAAACATGTGTACCAAAGACCACATAGCTGCCTTGCACAATTGTTCGGCGGACGCCCAGCAGCGTACCGCCCAAGAAGGTCCTACCGAGCGAGTAGAATGGGCAGAAATCGAGACTGGAACTGGAAGCCCGATTGTAAGCATGTGCAATCACCCTTCTAAACCATCTGGCCAGCGTTTGCTTATTAGCAGGCCAGCCACGCTTGTGAAATCCAAAAAGAACAAAAAGGGTATAAGAGCATCTAACAGAGACAGTACGGTCCACGTAGATATGTATGGCCCGAACAACATCCAAAGAACAATCCACAGCCGACAAGTCTGAGGAGATAAAGGCCGGGACCACAATCTTTTGGTTAAGGTGAAAAAGAGGAAACCACCTCAGGGAGGTAACTAGGTCTAGTCCGGAGAACCACCCTGTTGTGGTGGAAAATCAAAAAGGGGGGATGACAGGACAATGTACCTAAGTCCGAAACCCTCCTTGCAGAGGCAATAGCCAGTAAGAAGAGAACCTTGGCCGTCAACCATTTGAGGTCCACAGATTGAAGAGTATAGAATGGGGCTTCTTTAAGAGCCTCCAATACAATAGACAGATCCCATGGAGCCACCGGAGGGACACAGGGAGGATGAGTGTGAATTACACTGGCTGGAACCAGACGGATAAGGCCAAAATGTGTACCTTGAGAGAGGCAAGATGAAGGCCTAAGTCTAAACCTCTTTAAAAAAAAAAATAAGAATTTACTTACCGATAATTCTATTTCTCATAGTCCGTAGTGGATGCTGGGGACTCCGAAAGGACCATGGGGAATAGCGGCTCCGCAGGAGACTGGGCACAAAAGTAAAAAGCTTTAGGACTAGCTGGTGTGCACTGGCTCCTTCCCCTATGACCCTCCTCCAAGCCTCAGTTAGGATACTGTGCCCGGACGAGCGTACACAATAAGGAAGGATTTTGAATCCCGGGTAAGACTCATACCAGCCACACCAATCACACCGTACAACTTGTGATCTGAACCCAGTTAACAGCATGATAACAGAAGGAGCCTCTGAAAAGATGGCTCACAACAACAATAACCCGATTTTTGTAACAATAACTATGTACAAGTAATGCAGACAATCCGCACTTGGGATGGGCGCCCAGCATCCACTACGGACTATGAGAAATAGAATTATCGGTAAGTAAATTCTTATTTTCTCTAACGTCCTAGTGGATGCTGGGGACTCCGAAAGGACCATGGGGATTATACCAAAGCTCCCAAACGGGCGGGAGAGTGCGGATGACTCTGCAGCACCGAATGAGAGAACTCCAGGTCCTCTTCAGCCAGGGTATCAAATTTGTAGAATTTAGCAAACGTGTTTGCCCCTGACCAAGTAGCTGCTCGGCAAAGTTGTAAAGCCGAGACCCCTCGGGCAGCCGCCCAAGATGAGCCCACTTTCCGTGTGGAATGGGCTTTTACAGATTTTGGCTGTGGCAGGCCTGCCACAGAATGTGCAAGCTGAATTGTACTACAAATCCAACGAGCAATCGTCTGCTTAGAAGCAGGAGCACCCAGCTTGTTGGGTGCATACAGGATAAACAGCGAATCAGATTTTCTGACTCCAGCCGTCCTGGAAACATATATTTTCAGGGCCCTGACTACGTCCAGCAACTTGGAATCCTCCAAGTCCCTAGTAGCCGCAGGCACCACAATAGGCTGGTTTAAGTTAAAAGCTGAAACCACCTTAGGGAGAAATTGAGGACGAGTCCTCAATTCTGCCCTGTCCGTATGAAAAATTAGGTAAGGGCTTTTATAGGATAAAGCCGCCAATTCTGAGACACGCCTGGCTGAAGCCAGGGCTAACAGCATTACCACTTTCCATGTGAGATATTTTAAGTCCACAGTGGTGAGTGGTTTAAACCAATGTGATTTTAGGAATCCCAAAACTACATTGAGATCCCAAGGTGCCACTGGAGGCACAAAAGGAGGCTGTATATGCAGTACTCCCTTGACAAACGACTGAACTTCAGGAACAGAAGCCAGTTCTTTTTGGAAGAATATTGACAGGGCCGAAATTTGAACCTTAATGGACCCTAATTTGAGGCCCATAGACAGTCCTGTTTGCAGGAAATGCAGGAAACGACCCAGTTGAAATTCCTCTGTAGGGGCCTTCCTGGCCTCGCACCACGCAACATATTTACGCCAAATACGGTGATAATGTTGTATGGTTACATCCTTCCTGGCTTTGATCAGGGTAGGGATGACTTCATCCGGAATGCCTTTTTCCTTCAGGATCCGGCGTTCAACCGCCATGCCGTCAAACGCAGCCGCGGTAAGTCTTGGAACAGACATGGTCCCTGCTGGAGCAGGTCCTTTCTTAGAGGTAGAGGCCACGGGTCTTCCGTGAGCATCTCTTGAATTTCCGGGTACCAAGTCCTTCTTGGCCAATCCGGAGCCACGAGTATAGTCTTTACTCCTCTCCTTCTTATGATTCTCAGTACTTTTGGTATGAGAGGAAGAGGAGGGAACACATACACTGACTGGTACACCCACGGTGTTACCAGAGCGTCCACAGCTATTGCCTGAGGGTCCCTTGACCTGGCGCAATATCTGTCCAGTTTTTTGTTGAGGCGGGACGCCATCATGTCCACCTTTGGTTTTTCCCAACGGTTCACAATCATGTGGAAGACTTCTGGGTGAAGTCCCCACTCCCCCGGGTGAAGATCGTGTCTGCTGAGGAAGTCTGCTTCCCAGTTGTCCACTCCCGGAATGAACACTGCTGACAGTGCTATCACATGATTCTCCGCCCAGCGAAGAATCCTTGCCACTTCCATCATTGCCCTCCTGCTTCTTGTGCCGCCCTGTCTGTTTACGTGGGCGACTGCCGTGATGTTGTCCGACTGGATCAACACCGGCTGACCCTGAAGCAGAGGTCTTGCCTGACTTAGGGCATTGTAAATGGCCCTTAGTTCCAGGATATTTATGTGAAGTGACGTTTCCATGCTTGACCACAAGCCCTGGAAATTTCTTCCCTGTGTGACTGCTCCCCAGCCTCTCAGGCTGGCATCCGTGGTCACCAGGACCCAATCCTGAATGCCGAATCTGCGGCCCTCTAGGAGATGAGCACTCTGTAACCACCACAGGAGAGACACCCTTGTCCTTGGAGACAGGGTTATCCGCTGATGCATTTGAAGATGCGATCCGGACCATTTGTCCAGCAGATCCCACTGAAAAGTTCTTGTGTGGAATCTGCCGAATGGAATCGCTTCGTAAGAAGCCACCATCTTTCCCAGGACCCTTGTGCATTGATGTACTGTCACTTGGCCTGGTCTTAGGAGGTTCCTGACTAGGTCGGATAACTCCTTGGCTTTCTCCTCCGGGAGAAACACCTTTTTCTGTACTGTGTCCAGAATCATCCCTAGGAACAGCAGACGTGTCGTCGGAATCAGCTGCTATTTTGGAATATTTAGAATCCATCCGTGCTGTCGTAGTACTACTTGAGATAGTGCTACTCCGACCTCTAACTGTTCTCTGGACCTTGCCCTTATCAGGAGATCGTCCAAGTAAGGGATAATTAAGACGCCTTTTCTTCGAAGAAGAATCATCATTTCGGCCATTACCTTGGTAAAGACCCGGGGTGCCGTGGACAATCCAAACGGCAGCGTCTGAAACTGATAGTGACAGTTCTGTACCACAAACCTGAGGTACCCTTGGTGAGAAGGGCAAATTGGGACATGGAGGTAAGCATCCTTGATGTCCAGAGACACCATATAGTCCCCTTCTTCCAGGTTCGCTATCACTGCTCTGAGTGACTCCATCTTGAACTTGAACCTTTTTATGTAAGTGTTCAAGGATTTCAGATTTAAAATGGGTCTCACCGAGCCGTCCGGCTTCGGTACCACAAACAGCGTGGAATAATACCCCTTTCCCTGTTGTAGGAGGGGTACCTTGATTATCACCTGCTGGGAATACAGCTTGTGAATGGCTTCCAATACCGCCTCCCTGTCGGGGGGAGACGTTGGTAAAGCAGACTTCAGGAACCGGCGAGGGGGAGACGTCTCGAATTCCAATTTGTACCCCTGAGATACTACCTGCAGGATCCAGGGGTCCACTTGCGAGTGAGCCCACTGCGCGCTGAAATTCTTGAGACGGGCCCCCACCGTGCCTGAGTCCGCTTGTAAGGCCCCAGCGTCATGCTGAGGACTTGGCAGAAGCGGGGGAGGGCTTCTGTTCGTGGGAAGAGGCTGTCTGCTGCAGTCTTTTTCCCCTTCCTCTGCCCCGGGGCAGATATGAGTGGCCTTTTGCCCGCTTGCCCTTATGGGGACGAAAGGACTGAGCCTGAAAAGACGGTATCTTTTTCTGCTGCGAGGTGACTTGGGGTAAAAAGGTGGATTTTCCAGCCGTTGCCGTGGCCACCAGGTCCAATAGACCGACCCCAAATAACCCCTCCCCTTTATACGGCAATACTTCCATATGCCGTTTGGAATCCGCATCCCCTGACCACTGTCGCGTCCATAATCCTCTTCTGGCAGAAATGGACATCGCACTTACTCTTGATGCCAGAGTGCAAATATCCCTCTGTGCATCTCGCATATATAGAAATGCATCCTTTAAATGCTCTTTTCAGTCAGGGAATCCGACCAAGCCACCCCAGCACTGCACATCCAGGCTGAGGCGATTGCTGGTCGCAGTATAATACCAGTATGTGTGTATATACTTTTAAGGATATTTTCCAACTTTCTATCAGCTGGTTCCTTGAGGGCGGCCGTATCAGGGGACGGTAACGCCACTTGTTTTGATAAGCGTGTGAGCGCCTTATCTACGCTAGGGGGTGTTTCCCAACGCGCCCTAACCTCTGGCGGGAAAGGGTATAATATGCCAATAACTTTTTAGAAATTAGCAGTTTTTTATCGGGGGAAACCCACGCTTCATCACACACCTCATTTAATTCATCTGATTCGGGAAAAACTACGGGTAGTTTTTTCACACCCCACATAATACCCTTTTCTGTGGTACTTGTAGTATCAGAAATGTTCAAAACCTCCTTCATTGCCGTGATCATGTAACGTGTGGCCCTACTGGAAAAATAAGATTTTACTTACCGATAAATCTATTTCTCGGAGTCCGTAGTGGATGCTGGGGTTCCTGAAAGGACCATGGGGAATAGCGGCTCCGCAGGAGACAGGGCACAAAAAGTAAAGCTTTTCCAGATCAGGTGGTGTGCACTGGCTCCTCCCCCTATGACCCTCCTCCAGACTCCAGTTAGGTACTGTGCCCGGACGAGCGTACACAATAAGGGAGGATTTTGAATCCCGGGTAAGACTCATACCAGCCACACCAATCACACCGTACAACTTGTGATCTAAACCCAGTTAACAGTATGATAACAGCGGAGCCTCTGAAAGATGGCTTCCTTCAACAATAACCCGAATTTGTTAACAATAACTATGTACAATTATTGCAGATAATCCGCACTTGGGATGGGCGCCCAGCATCCACTACGGACTCCGAGAAATAGATTTATCGGTAAGTAAAATCTTATTTTCTCTATCGTCCTAGTGGATGCTGGGGTTCCTGAAAGGACCATGGGGATTATACCAAAGCTCCCAAACGGGCGGGAGAGTGCGGATGACTCTGCAGCACCGAATGAGAGAACTCCAGGTCCTCCTTAGCCAGAGTATCAAATTTGTAAAATTTTACAAACGTGTTCTCCCCTGACCACGTAGCTGCTCGGCAAAGTTGTAATGCCGAGACCCCTCGGGCAGCCGCCCAAGATGAGCCCACCTTCCTTGTGGAGTGGGCCTTTACAGATTTAGGCTGTGGCAGGCCTGCCACAGAATGTGCAAGTTGGATTGTGCTACAGATCCAACGAGCAATCGTCTGCTTAGACGCAGGAGCACCCATCTTGTTGGGTGCATACAATATAAACAACGAGTAAGATTTTCTGACTCCAGCTGTCCTTGCAATATATATTTTTAATGCTCTGACAACGTCCAGTAACTTGGAGTCCTCCAAGTCACTTGTAGCCGCAGGCACTACAATAGGCTGGTTCAGATGAAATGCTGACACCACCTTAGGGAGAAAATGCGGACGAGTCCGCAGTTCTGCCCTGTCCGAATGGAAAATCAGATATGGGCTTTTGTAAGATAAAGCTGCCAGTTCTGACACTCTCCTGGCCGAAGCCAGGGCTAGAAGCATGGTCACTTTCCATGTGAGATATTTCAAATCCACCTTTTTTAGTGGTTCAAACCCATGAGATTTTAGAAAGTCCAAAACCACATTGAGATCCCACGGTGCCACTGGAGGCACCACAGGAGGCTGTATATGCAGCACTCCCTTAACAAAGGTCTGGACTTCAGGGACTGAAGCCAATTCTTTTTGAAAGAAAATCGACAGGGCCGAAATTTGAACCTTAATAGATCCCAATTTGAGACCCATAGACAATCCTGATTGCAGGAAATGTAGGAATCGACCCAGTTGAAATTCCTCCGTCGGAGCACTCCGATCTTCGCACCACGCAACATATTTTCGCCAAATTCGGTGATAATGTTGCACGGTTACTTCCTTCCTTGCTTTAATCAAAATAGGAATGACTTCTTCCGGCATGCCTTTTTCCTTTAGGATCCGGCGTTCAACCGCCATGCCGTCAAACGCAGCCGCGGTAAGTCTTGAAACAGACAGGGACCCTGCTGAAGCAAGTCCCTCCTTAGAGGTAGAGGCCACGGATCTTCCGTGATCATCTCTTGAAGTTCCGGGTACCAAGTCCTTCTTGGCCAATCCGGAACCACTAGTATCGTTCTTACGCCTCTTTGCCGTATAATTCTCAATACTTTTGGTATGAGAGGCAGAGGAGGAAACACATACACCGACTGGTACACCCAAGGCGTTACCAGTGCGTCCACAGCTATTGCCTGCGGATCTCTTGACCTGGCGCAATACCTGTCCAGTTTTTTGTTGAGGCGAGACGCCATCATGTCCACCATTGGTCTTTCCCAACGGGTTACCAGCATGTGGAAGACTTCTGGATGAAGTCCCCACTCTCCCGGGTGAAGATCGTGTCTGCTGAGGAAGTCTGCTTCCCAGTTGTCCACTCCCGGGATGAACACTGCTGACAGTGCTATCACATGATTCTCTGCCCAGCGAAGAATCCTTGCAGCTTCTGCCATTGCACTCCTGCTTCTTGTGCCGCCCTGTCTGTTCACATGGGCGACTGCCGTGATGTTGTCCGACTGGATCAACACCGGTTTTCCCTGAAGCAGAGGTTCTGCCTGGCTTAAAGCATTGTAGATTGCTCTTAGTTCCAGAATGTTTATGTGAAGAGACGTTTCCAGGCTCGTCCATACTCCCTGGAAGTTTCTTCCTTGTGTGACTGCTCCCCAGCCTCTCAGGCTGGCGTCCGTGGTCACCAGGATCCAATCCTGTATGCCGAATCTGCGGCCCTCCAATAGATGAGCACTCTGCAACCACCACAGAAGAGACACCCTTGTCCTTGGAGACAGGGTTATCCGCAGGTGCATCTGAAGATGCGACCCTGACCATTTGTCCAACAGATCCCTTTGGAAAATTCTTGCGTGGAATCTGCCGAATGGAATTGCTTCGTAAGAAGCCACCATTTTTCCCAGGACTCTTGTGCATTGATGTACAGACACCTTTCCTGGTTTTAGGAGGTTCCTGACAAGCTCGGATAACTCCTTGGCTTTTTCCTCCGGGAGAAAAACCTTTTTCTGAACCGTGTCCAGAATCATCCCTAGGAACAGCAGACGAGTTGTCGGCATTAACTGGGATTTTGGAATATTCAGAATCCACCCGTGCTGTTTTAGCACTTCTTGAGACAGTGCTAATCCCATCTCTAACTGTTCTCTGGACCTTGCTCTTATTAGGAGATCGTCCAAGTATGGGATAATTAATATGCCTTTTCTTCGAAGAAGAATCATCATCTCGGCCATTACCTTTGTAAAGACCCGAGGTGCCGTGGACAATCCGAACGGCAGCGTCTGAAACTGATAGTGACAGTTTTGTACAACGAACCTGAGGTACCCCTGGTGTGAGGGGTAAATTGGAACGTGGAGATACGCATCCTTGACGTCCAAGGATACCATAAAATCCCCCTCTTCCAGGTTCGCTATCACTGCTCTGAGTGACTCCATTTTGAACTTGAACTTCTTTATGTACAGGTTCAAGGACTTCAGATTTAGAATAGGCCTTACCGAGCCATCCGGCTTCGGTACCACAAAAAGAGTGGAATAATACCCCTTCCCTTGTTGTAGAAGAGGTACCTTGACTATCACCTGCTGAGAGTACAGCTTGTGAATGGCTTCCAAAACCGTCTCCCTTTCGGAGGGGGACGTTGGTAAAGCAGACTTCAGGAAACGGCGAGGTGGATCTGTCTCTAATTCCAACCTGTACCCCTGAGATATTATCTGCAGGATCCAGGGATCTACTTGCGAGTGAGCCCACTGCGCGCTGTAATTTTTGAGACGACCGCCCACCGTCCCCGAGTCCGCTTGAGAAGCCCCAGCGTCATGCTGAGGCTTTTGTAGAAGCCGGGGAGGGCTTCTGTTCCTGGGAAGGAGCTGCCTGTTGCTGTCTCTTCCCTCGACCTCTGCCTCGTGGCAGATATGAATAGCCCTTTGCTCTCTTATTTTTAAAGGAACGAAAGGGCTGCGGTTGAAAAGTCGGTGCCTTTTTCTGTTGGGGAGTGACTTGAGGTAGAAAGGTGGATTTCCCGGCTGTAGCCGTGGCCACCAAATCTGATAGACCGACTCCAAATAACTCCTCCCCTTTATACGGCAAAACTTCCATATGCCGTTTTGAATCCGCATCGCCTGTCCACTGTCGCGTCCATAAAGCTCTTCTGGCCGAAATGGACATAGCACTTACCCGTGATGCCAGTGTGCAGATATCCCTCTGTGCATCACGCATATAAAGAAATGCATCCTTTATTTGTTCTAACGACAGTAAAATATTGTCCCTGTCCAGGGTATCAATATTTTCAATCAGGGACTCTGACCAAACTACCCCAGCACTGCACATCCAGGCAGTCGCTATAGCTGGTCGTAGTATAACACCTGCATGTGTGTATATACTTTTTTGGATATTTTCCATCCTCCTATCTGATGGATCTTTAAGTGCGGCCGTCTCAGGAGAGGGTAACGCCACTTGTTTAGATAAGCGTGTTAGCGCCTTGTCCACCCTAGGAGATGTTTCCCAGCGCTCCCTAACCTCTGGCGGGAAAGGGTATAATGCCAATAATTTCTTTGAAATTTTCAGCTTTTTATCAGGAGCAACCCACGCTTCATTACACACGTCATTTAATTCTTCTGATTCAGGAAAAACTATAGGTAGTTTTTTCACACCCCACATAATACCCTGTTTAGTGGTACCTGTAGTATCAGCTAAATGTAACGCCTCCTTCATTGCCAAAATCATATAACGTGTGGCCCTACTGGAAAATACGGTTGATTCGTCACCGTCACCACTGGAGTCAGTGCCTGTGTCTGGGTCTGTGTCGACCGACTGAGGTAAAGGGCGTTTTACAGCCCCTGACGGTGTTTGAGTCGCCTGGACAGGCACTAATTGATTGTCCGGCCGTCTCATGTCGTCAAACGACTGCTTTAGCGTGTTGACACTATCCCGTAGTTCCATAAATAAAGGCATCCATTCTGGTGTCGACTCCCTAGGGGGTGACATCCTCATATTTGGCAATTGCTCCGCCTCCACACCAATATCGTCCTCATACATGTCGACACACACGTACCGACACACAGCAGACACACAGGGAATGCTCCTAACGAAGACAGGACCCACTAGCCCTTTGGGGAGACAGAGGGAGAGTTTGCCAGCACACACCAAAAGCGCTATATATAACAGGGATAGCCTTATAATAAGTGCTCCCTTATAGCTGCTTTATATATATATAAAAATATCGCCATAAATTTGCCCCCCCTCTCTGTTTTACCCTGTTTCTGTAGTGCAGTGCAGGGGAGAGACCTGGGAGCCGTCCTGACCAGCGGAGCTGTGAGAGGAAATGGCGCCGTGTGCTGAGGAGATAGGCCCCGCCCCTTTTTTGGCGGGCTCGTCTCCCGCTATTTAGTGAATCCAGGCAGGGGTTAAATATCTCCATATAGCCTCTGGGGGCTATATGTGAGGTATTTTTAGCCTTTATATAGGTTACATTTTCCTCCCAGGGCGCCCCCCCCCAGCGCCCTGCACCCTCAGTGACTGCGTGTGAAGTGTGCTGAGAGGAAAATGGCGCACAGCTGCAGTGCTGTGCGCTACCTTTAGAAGACTGCAGGAGTCTTCAGCCGCCGATTTTGGACCTCTTCTGACTTCAGCATCTGCAAGGGGGCCGGCGGCGCGGCTCCGGTGACCATCCAGGCTGTACCTGTGATCGTCCCTCTGGAGCTGATGTCCAGTAGCCAAGAAGCCAATCCATCCTGCACGCAGGTGAGTTCACTTCTTCTCCCCTCAGTCCCTCGTTGCAGTGATCCTGTTGCCAGCAGGACTCACTGTAAAATAAAAAACCTAAGCTAAACTTTTTCTAAGCAGCTCTTTAGGAGAGCCACCTAGATTGCACCCTTCTCGGCCGGGCACAAAAATCTAACTGGAGTCTGGAGGAGGGTCATAGGGGGAGGAGCCAGTGCACACCACCTGATCTGCAAAAGCTTTACTTTTTGTGCCCTGTCTCCTGCGGAGCCGCTATTCCCCATGGTCCTTTCAGGAACCCCAGCATCCACTAGGACGATAGAGAAATACGTTTGTTTCCTCACCGTCGACACTGGAGTCAGTGTCCGTGTCTGTATCGACCTGAGGTAACGGGCGCTTTAGAGCCCCTGACGGTGTTTGAGACGCCTGTACAGGTATTAACTGATTTGCCGGCTGTCTCATGTCGTCAACAGTCTTTTGTAAAGTGCTGACACTATCACGTAATTCTTTCCATAAGACCATCCAGTCAGGTGTCGACTCCCTAGGGGGTGACATCACTAACACAGGCAATTGCTCCGCCTCCACACCATTTTCCTCCTCATACATGTCGACACAACGTACCGACACACAGCACACACACAGGGAATGCTCTGATAGAGGACAGGACCCCACTAGCCCTTTGGGGAGACAGAGGGAGAGTTTGCCAGCACACACCAGAGCGCTATATATATACAGGGATAACCTTATATAAGTGTTTTTCCCTAATATAGCTGCTGTATATATTTATATGCCAATTTAGTGCCCCCCCTCTCTTGTTTTACCCTGTTTCTGTAGTGCAGGACTGCAGGGGAGAGTCAGGGAGCCTTCCTCCAACGGAGCTGTGAGGAAAAAATGGCGCCAGTGTGCTGAGGAGATAGGCTCCGCCCCTTTTTCGGCGGCCTTTCTCCCGCTTTTTTATGTAAAAATAGGCAGGGGTTAAATACATCCATATAGCCCAGGAGCTATATGTGATGTATTTTTTGCCAAAAAGGTGTTTTTATTGCGTCTCAGGGCGCCCCCCCCCCAGCGCCCTGCACCCTCAGTTACCGGAGTGTGAAGTGTGCTGAAAGCAATGGCGCACAGCTGCAGTGCTGTGCGCTACCTTGTTGAAGACAGAAGTCTTCTGCCGCCGATTTTCCGGAACACTTCTTGCTTCTGGCTCTGTAAGGGGGCCGGCGGCGCGGCTCCGGGACCGAACTTCGAGGTCGGGTCCTGTGGTCGATCCCTCTGGAGCTAATGGTTTCCAGTAGCCTAAGAAGCCCAAACTACCACCAGTCAGGTAGGTTCGCTTCTTCTCCCCTTAGTCCCTTGCTGCAGTGAGTCTGTTGCCAGCAGATCTCACTGAAAATAAAAAACCTAAAATATACTTTCTTTCTAGGAGCTCAGGAGAGCCCCTAGTGTGCATCCAGCTCAGCCGGGCACACGATTCTAACTGAAGTCTGGAGGAGGGTCATAGTGGGAGGAGCCAGTGCACACCAGTTAGACCTAAAGCTTTCTTTATAGTTGTGCCCAGTCTCCTGCGGAGCCGCTATTCCCCATGGTCCTTACGGAGTCCCTGCCTAATATAACAGTGACATTACTGGGGTGCCAGGGTAATGTCACACTGCCAGCACTGGGTACCTGCCTAATATAACAGTGACATTACTGGGGTGCCAGGGTAATGCCACACTGCCAGCACTGGGTACCTGCCTAATATAACAGTGACATTACTGGGGTGCCAGGGTAATGTCACACTGCAAGCACTGGGTGCCTGCCTAATATAACAGTGACAATACTGGGGTGCCAGGGTAATGTCACACTGCCAGCACTGGGTGCCTGCCTAATATAACAGTGACATTACTGGGGTGCCAGGGTAATGTCACACTGCAAGCACTGGGTGCCTGCCTAATATAACAGTGCCATTACTGGGGTGCCAGGGTAATGTCACACTGCAAGCACTGGGTGCCTGCCTAATATAACAGTGCCATTACTGGGGTGCCAGGGTAATGTCACACTGCAAGCACTGGGTGTCTGCCTTATATAACAGTGACATTACTGGGGTGCCAGGGTAATGTCACACTGCAAGCACTGGGTGTCTGCCTTATATAACAGTGACATTACTGGGGTGCCAGGGTAATGTCACACTGCAAGCACTGGGAGCCTGCCTTATATAACAGTGACATTACTGGGGTGCCAGGGTAATGTCACACTGCAAGCACTGAGTGCCTGCCTAATATAACAGTGACATTACTGGGGTGCCAGGGTAATGTCACACTGCAAGCACTGGGTGCCGGCCTTATATAACAGTGACATTACTGGGGTGCCAGGGTAATGTCACACTGCAAGCACTGAGTGCCTGCCTAATATAACAGTGACAATACTGGGGTGCCAGGGTAATGTCACACTGCAAGCACTGGGTGCCTGCCTTATATAACAGTGACATTACTGGGGTGCCAGGGTAATGTCACACTGCAAGCACTGGGAGCCTGCCTAATATAACAGTGCCATTACTGGGGTGCCAGGGTAATATCACACTGCCAGCACTGGGAGCCTGCCTAATATAACAGTGACATTACTGGGGTGCCAGGGTAATGTCACACTGCAAGCACTGGGTGCCTGCCTAATATAACAGTGACATTACTGGGGTGCCAGGGTAATGTCACACTGCCAGCACTGGGTGTCTGCCTAATATAACAGTGACAATACTGGGGTGCCAGGGTAATGTCACACTGCAAGCACTGGGAGCCTGCCTAATATAACAGTGCCATTACTGGGGTGCCAGGGTAATGTCACACTGCCAGCACTGGGTGCCTGCCTAATATAACAGTGACATTACTGGGGTGCCAGGGTAATGTCACACTGCAAGCACTGGATGTCTGCCTAATATAACAGTGACAATACTGGGGTGCCAGGGTAATGTCACACTGCAAGCACTGGGTGTCTGCCTAATATAACAGTGACATTACTGGGGTGCCAGGGTAATGTCACACTGCCAGCACTGGGTGCCTGCCTTATATAACAGTGACATTACTGGGGTGCCAGGGTAATGTCACACTGCAAGCACTGGGTGCCTGCCTAATATAACAGTGACATTACTGGGGTGCCAGGGTAATGTCACACTGCAAGCACTGGGTGCCTGCCTAATATAACAGTGACATTACTGGGGTGCCAGGGTAATGTCACACTGCAAGTACTGGGTGCCTGCCTAATATAACAGTGACATTACTGGGGTGCCAGGGTAATGTCACACTGCAAGCACTGGATGTCTGCCTCATATAACTGTGACATTACTGGGGTGCCAGGGTAATGTCACACTGCAAGCACTGGGTGCCTGCCTAATATAACAGTGACATTACTGGGGTGCCAGGGTAATGTCACACTGCAAGCACTGGGAGCCTGCCTAATATAACAGTGCCATTACTGGGGTGCAAGGGTAATGTCACACTGCAAGCACTGGGTGTCTGCCTTATATAACAGTGACATTACTGGGGTTACTGGGGTGCCAGGGTAATGTCACACTGCAAGCACTGGGTGTCTGCCTTATATAACAGTGACATTACTGGGGTGCCAGGGTAATGTCACACTGCAAGCACTGGGAGCCTGCCTTATATAACAGTGACATTACTGGGGTGCCAGGGTAATGTCACACTGCAAGCACTGAGTGCCTGCCTAATATAACAGTGACATTACTGGGGTGCCAGGGTAATGTCACACTGCAAGCACTGGGTGCCGGCCTAATATAACAGTGACAATACTGGGGTGCCAGGGTAATGTCACACTGCAAGCACTGGGTGCCTGCCTTATATAACAGTGACATTACTGGGGTGCCAGGGTAATGTCACACTGCAAGCACTGGATGTCTGCCTTATATAACAGTGACATTACTGGGGTGCCGGGGTAATGTCACACTGCAAGCACTGGGAGCCTGCCTAATATAACAGTGCCATTACTGGGGTGCCAGGGTAATATCACACTGCCAGCACTGGGAGCCTGCCTAATATAACAGTGACATTACTGGGGTGCCAGGGTAATGTCACACTGCAAGCACTGGGTGCCTGCCTAATATAACAGTGACATTACTGGGGTGCCAGGGTAATGTCACACTGCCAGCACTGGGTGTCTGCCTAATATAACAGTGACAATACTGGGGTGCCAGGGTAATGTCACACTGCAAGCACTGGGAGCCTGCCTAATATAACAGTGCCATTACTGGGGTGCCAGGGTAATGTCACACTGCCAGCACTGGGTGCCTGCCTAATATAACAGTGACATTACTGGGGTGCCAGGGTAATGTCACACTGCAAGCACTGGATGTCTGCCTAATATAACAGTGACAATACTGGGGTGCCAGGGTAATGTCACACTGCCAGCACTGGGTGCCTGCCTTATATAACAGTGACATTACTGGGGTGCCAGGGTAATGTCACACTGCAAGCACTGGGTGCCTGCCTAATATAACAGTGACATTACTGGGGTGCCAGGGTAATGTCACACTGCCAGCACTGGGTGCCTGCCTTATATAACAGTGACATTACTGGGGTGCCAGGGTAATGTCACACTGCAAGCACTGGGTGCCTGCCTAATATAACAGTGACATTACTGGGGTGCCAGGGTAATGTCACACTGCAAGCACTGGGTGCCTGCCTAATATAACAGTGACATTACTGGGGTGCCAGGGTAATGTCACACTGCAAGTACTGGGTGCCTGCCTAATATAACAGTGACATTACTGGGGTGCCAGGGTAATGTCACACTGCAAGCACTGGATGTCTGCCTCATATAACTGTGACATTACTGGGGTGCCAGGGTAATGTCACACTGCAAGCACTGGATGTCTGCCTCATATAACTGTGACAATACTGGGGTGCCAGGGTAATGTCACACTGCAAGCACTGAGTGCCTGCCTAATATAACAGTGACATTACTGGGGTGCCAGAGTAATGTCACACTGCCAGCACTGGGTGTCTGCCTTATATAACAGTGACATTACTGGGGTGCCAGGGTAATGTCACACTGCAAGCACTGGATGTCTGCCTCATATAACTATGACATTACTGGGGTGCCAGGGTAATGTCACACTGCAAGCACTGGGAGCCTGCCTAATATAACAGTGCCATTACTGGGGTGCCAGGGTAATGTCACACTGCAAGCACTGGGTGTCTGCCTAATATAACAGTGACATTACTGGGGTGCCAGGGTAATGTCACACTGCAAGCACTGGGTGCCTGCCTTATATAACAGTGACATTACTGGGGTGCCAGGGTAATGTCACACTGCCAGCACTGGGTGCCTGCCTAATATAACAGTGACATTACTGGGGTGCCAGGGTAATGTCACACTGCAAGCACTGGGTGCCTGCCTAATATAACAGTGACAATACTGGGGTGCCAGGGTAATGTCACACTGCCAGCACTGGGTGCCTGCCTAATATAACAGTGACATTACTGGGGTGCCAGGGTAATGTCACACTGCAAGCACTGGGTGCCTGCCTAATATAACAGTGCCATTACTGGGGTGCCAGGGTAATGTCACACTGCAAGCACTGGGTGCCTGCCTAATATAACAGTGCCATTACTGGGGTGCCAGGGTAATGTCACACTGCAAGCACTGGGTGTCTGCCTTATATAACAGTGACATTACTGGGGTGCCAGGGTAATGTCACACTGCAAGCACTGGGTGTCTGCCTTATATAACAGTGACATTACTGGGGTGCCAGGGTAATGTCACACTGCAAGCACTGGGAGCCTGCCTTATATAACAGTGACATTACTGGGGTGCCAGGGTAATGTCACACTGCAAGCACTGAGTGCCTGCCTAATATAACAGTGACATTACTGGGGTGCCAGGGTAATGTCACACTGCAAGCACTGGGTGCCGGCCTTATATAACAGTGACATTACTGGGGTGCCAGGGTAATGTCACACTGCAAGCACTGAGTGCCTGCCTAATATAACAGTGACAATACTGGGGTGCCAGGGTAATGTCACACTGCAAGCACTGGGTGCCTGCCTTATATAACAGTGACATTACTGGGGTGCCAGGGTAATGTCACACTGCAAGCACTGGGAGCCTGCCTAATATAACAGTGCCATTACTGGGGTGCCAGGGTAATATCACACTGCCAGCACTGGGAGCCTGCCTAATATAACAGTGACATTACTGGGGTGCCAGGGTAATGTCACACTGCAAGCACTGGGTGCCTGCCTAATATAACAGTGACATTACTGGGGTGCCAGGGTAATGTCACACTGCCAGCACTGGGTGTCTGCCTAATATAACAGTGACAATACTGGGGTGCCAGGGTAATGTCACACTGCAAGCACTGGGAGCCTGCCTAATATAACAGTGCCATTACTGGGGTGCCAGGGTAATGTCACACTGCCAGCACTGGGTGCCTGCCTAATATAACAGTGACATTACTGGGGTGCCAGGGTAATGTCACACTGCAAGCACTGGATGTCTGCCTAATATAACAGTGACAATACTGGGGTGCCAGGGTAATGTCACACTGCAAGCACTGGGTGTCTGCCTAATATAACAGTGACATTACTGGGGTGCCAGGGTAATGTCACACTGCCAGCACTGGGTGCCTGCCTTATATAACAGTGACATTACTGGGGTGCCAGGGTAATGTCACACTGCAAGCACTGGGTGCCTGCCTAATATAACAGTGACATTACTGGGGTGCCAGGGTAATGTCACACTGCCAGCACTGGGTGCCTGCCTTATATAACAGTGACATTACTGGGGTGCCAGGGTAATGTCACACTGCAAGCACTGGGTGCCTGCCTAATATAACAGTGACATTACTGGGGTGCCAGGGTAATGTCACACTGCAAGCACTGGGTGCCTGCCTAATATAACAGTGACATTACTGGGGTGCCAGGGTAATGTCACACTGCAAGTACTGGGTGCCTGCCTAATATAACAGTGACATTACTGGGGTGCCAGGGTAATGTCACACTGCAAGCACTGGATGTCTGCCTCATATAACTGTGACATTACTGGGGTGCCAGGGTAATGTCACACTGCAAGCACTGGGTGCCTGCCTAATATAACAGTGACATTACTGGGGTGCCAGGGTAATGTCACACTGCAAGCACTGGGAGCCTGCCTAATATAACAGTGCCATTACTGGGGTGCAAGGGTAATGTCACACTGCAAGCACTGGGTGTCTGCCTTATATAACAGTGACATTACTGGGGTTACTGGGGTGCCAGGGTAATGTCACACTGCAAGCACTGGGTGTCTGCCTTATATAACAGTGACATTACTGGGGTGCCAGGGTAATGTCACACTGCAAGCACTGGGAGCCTGCCTTATATAACAGTGACATTACTGGGGTGCCAGGGTAATGTCACACTGCAAGCACTGAGTGCCTGCCTAATATAACAGTGACATTACTGGGGTGCCAGGGTAATGTCACACTGCAAGCACTGGGTGCCGGCCTAATATAACAGTGACAATACTGGGGTGCCAGGGTAATGTCACACTGCAAGCACTGGGTGCCTGCCTTATATAACAGTGACATTACTGGGGTGCCAGGGTAATGTCACACTGCAAGCACTGGATGTCTGCCTTATATAACAGTGACATTACTGGGGTGCCGGGGTAATGTCACACTGCAAGCACTGGGAGCCTGCCTAATATAACAGTGCCATTACTGGGGTGCCAGGGTAATATCACACTGCCAGCACTGGGAGCCTGCCTAATATAACAGTGACATTACTGGGGTGCCAGGGTAATGTCACACTGCAAGCACTGGGTGCCTGCCTAATATAACAGTGACATTACTGGGGTGCCAGGGTAATGTCACACTGCCAGCACTGGGTGTCTGCCTAATATAACAGTGACAATACTGGGGTGCCAGGGTAATGTCACACTGCAAGCACTGGGAGCCTGCCTAATATAACAGTGCCATTACTGGGGTGCCAGGGTAATGTCACACTGCCAGCACTGGGTGCCTGCCTAATATAACAGTGACATTACTGGGGTGCCAGGGTAATGTCACACTGCAAGCACTGGATGTCTGCCTAATATAACAGTGACAATACTGGGGTGCCAGGGTAATGTCACACTGCCAGCACTGGGTGCCTGCCTTATATAACAGTGACATTACTGGGGTGCCAGGGTAATGTCACACTGCAAGCACTGGGTGCCTGCCTAATATAACAGTGACATTACTGGGGTGCCAGGGTAATGTCACACTGCCAGCACTGGGTGCCTGCCTTATATAACAGTGACATTACTGGGGTGCCAGGGTAATGTCACACTGCAAGCACTGGGTGCCTGCCTAATATAACAGTGACATTACTGGGGTGCCAGGGTAATGTCACACTGCAAGCACTGGGTGCCTGCCTAATATAACAGTGACATTACTGGGGTGCCAGGGTAATGTCACACTGCAAGTACTGGGTGCCTGCCTAATATAACAGTGACATTACTGGGGTGCCAGGGTAATGTCACACTGCAAGCACTGGATGTCTGCCTCATATAACTGTGACATTACTGGGGTGCCAGGGTAATGTCACACTGCAAGCACTGGATGTCTGCCTCATATAACTGTGACAATACTGGGGTGCCAGGGTAATGTCACACTGCAAGCACTGAGTGCCTGCCTAATATAACAGTGACATTACTGGGGTGCCAGAGTAATGTCACACTGCCAGCACTGGGTGTCTGCCTTATATAACAGTGACATTACTGGGGTGCCAGGGTAATGTCACACTGCAAGCACTGGATGTCTGCCTCATATAACTATGACATTACTGGGGTGCCAGGGTAATGTCACACTGCAAGCACTGGGAGCCTGCCTAATATAACAGTGCCATTACTGGGGTGCCAGGGTAATGTCACACTGCAAGCACTGGGTGTCTGCCTAATATAACAGTGACATTACTGGGGTGCCAGGGTAATGTCACACTGCAAGCACTGGGTGCCTGCCTTATATAACAGTGACATTACTGGGGTGCCAGGGTAATGTCACACTGCCAGCACTGGGTGCCTGCCTAATATAACAGTGACATTACTGGGGTGCCAGGGTAATGTCACACTGCAAGCACTGGGTGCCTGCCTAATATAACAGTGACATTACTGGGGTGCCGGGGTAATGTCACACTGCAAGCACTGGGTGCCTGCCTAATATAACAGTGACATTACTGGGGTGCCGGGGTAATGTCACACTGCAAGCACTGGGTGCCTGCCTAATATAACAGTGACATTACTGGGGTGCCAGGGTAATGTCACACTGCCAGCACTGGGTGCCTGCCTAATATAACAGTGCCATTACTGGGGTGCCAGGGTAATGTCACACTGCAAGCACTGGATGTCTGCCTAATATAACAGTGCCATTACTGGGGTGCCGGGGTAATGTCACACTGCAAGCACTGGATGTCTGCCTAATATAACAGTGACATTACTGGGGTGCCAGGGTAATGTCACACTGCCAGCACTGGGTGCCTGCCTAATATAACTGTGACATTACTGGGGTGCCAGGGTAATGTCACACTGCCAGCACTGGGTGCCTGCCTAATATAACTGTGACATTACTGGGGTGCCAGGGTAATGTCACACTGCCAGCACTGGGTGTCTGCCTAATATAACAGTGACATTACTGGGGTGCCAGGGTAATGTCACACTGCAAGCACTGGGAGCCTGCCTTATATAACAGTGACATTACTGGGGTGCCAGGGTAATGTCACACTGCAAGCACTGGATGTCTGCCTTATATAACAGTGACATTACTGGGGTGCCAGGGTAATGTCACACTGCAAGCACTGGGAGCCTGCCTTATATAACAGTGACATTACTGGGGTGCCAGGGTAATGTCACACTGCAAGCACTGGGTGTCTGCCTTATATAACAGTGACATTACTGGGGTGCCAGGGTAATGTCACACTGCAAGCACTGGGAGCCTGCCTTATATAACAGTGACATTACTGGGGTGCCAGGGTAATGTCACACTGCAAGCACTGGATGTCTGCCTTATATAACAGTGACATTACTGGGGTGCCAGGGTAATGTCACACTGCAAGCACTGGGAGCCTGCCTTATATAACAGTGACATTACTGGGGTGCCAGGGTAATGTCACACTGCAAGCACTGGGTGTCTGCCTTATATAACAGTGACATTACTGGGGTGCCGGGGTAATGTCACACTGCAAGCACTGGGTGCCTGCCTTATATAACAGTGACATTACTGGGGTGCCAGGGTAATGTCACACTGCAAGCACTGGGTGCCGGCCTAATATAACAGTGACATTACTGGGGTGCCAGGGTAATGTCACACTGCAAGCACTGGGTGTCTGCCTAATATAACAGTGACATTACTGGGGTGCCAGGGTAATGTCACACTGCAAGCACTGGATGTCTGCCTTATATAACAGTGACATTACTGGGGTGCCGGGGTAATGTCACACTGCAAGCACTGGGAGCCTGCCTTATATAACAGTGACATTACTGGGGTGCCAGGGTAATGTCACACTGCAAGCACTGGGTGTCTGCCTAATATAACAGTGACATTACTGGGGTGCCAGGGTAATGTCACACTGCAAGCACTGGATGTCTGCCTTATATAACAGTGACATTAATGGGGTGCCGGGGTAATGTCACACTGCAAGCACTGGGTGTCTGCCTTATATAACAGTGACATTACTGGGGTGCCAGGGTAATGTCACACTGCAAGCACTGGGTGTCTGCCTAATATAACAGTGACATTACTGGGGTGCCAGGGTAATGTCACACTGCAAGCACTGGGAGCCTGCCTTATATAACAGTGACATTACTGGGGTGCCAGGGTAATGTCACACTGCAAGCACTGGGTGCCGGCCTAATATAACAGTGACATTACTGGGGTGCCAGGGTAATGTCACACTGCAAGCACTGGGTGTCTGCCTAATATAACAGTGACATTACTGGGGTGCCAGGGTAATGTCACACTGCAAGCACTGGATGTCTGCCTTATATAACAGTGACATTACTGGGGTGCCAGGGTAATGTCACACTGCAAGCACTGGGTGTCTGCCTAATATAACAGTGACATTACTGGGGTGCCAGGGTAATGTCACACTGCAAGCACTGGGTGTCTGCCTAATATAACAGTGACATTACTGGGGTGCCAGGGTAATGTCACACTGCAAGCACTGGGTGCCTGCCTAATATAACAGTGCCATTACTGGGGTGCCAGGGTAATGTCACACTGCAAGCACTGGGTGCCTGCCTAATATAACAGTGACATTACTGGGGTGCCAGGGTAATGTCACACTGCCAGCACTGGGTGCCTACCTTATATAACTGTGACATTACTGGGGTGCCAGGGTAATGTCACACTGCCAGCACTGGGTGTCTGCCTAATATAACAGTGACATTACTGGGGTGCCAGGGTAATGTCACACTGCCAGCACTGGGTGCCTGCCTAATATAACAGTGACAATACTGGGGTGCCAGGGTAATGTCACACTGCAAGCACTGGGTGTCTGCCTAATATAACAGTGACATTACTGGGGTGCCAGGGTAATGTCACACTGCCAGCACTGGGTGCCTGCCTAATATAACAGTGACAATACTGGGGTGCCAGGGTAATGTCACACTGCAAGCACTGGGTGTCTGCCTAATATAACAGTGACAATACTGGGGTGCCAGGGTAATGTCACACTGCAAGCACTGGGTGCCTGCCTAATATAACAGTGACATTACTGGGGTGCCAGGGTAATGTCACACTGCCAGCACTGGGTGCCTGCCTAATATAACAGTGACAATACTGGGGTGCCAGGGTAATGTCACACTGCAAGCACTGGGTGCCTGCCTAATATAACAGTTACAATACTGGGGTGCCAGGGTAATGTCACACTGCCAGCACTGGGTGTCTGCCTAATATAACAGTGACATTACTGTGGTGAAAGGGGAATGTCACACTGCAAGCACTGGGAGCCTGCCTAATATAACAGTGACATTACTGGGGTGCCAGGGTAATGTCACACTGCAAGCACTGGGTGCCTGCCTCATATAACTGTGACATTACTGGGGTGCCAGGGTAATGTCACACTGCAAGCACTGGGTGCCTGCCTAATATAACAGTGACAATACTGGGGTGCCAGGGTAATGTCACACTGCAAGCACTGGGAGCCTGCCTAATATAACAGTGACAATACTGGGGTGCCAGGGTAATGTCACACTGCCAGCACTGGATGCCTGCCTAATATAACAGTGACAATACTGGGGTGCCAGGGTAATGTCACACTGCCAGCACTGGATGCCTGCCTAATATAACAGTGACAATACTGGGGTGCCAGGGTAATGTCACACTGCAAGCACTGGGTGCCAGCTTAATATAACAGTGACATTACTGGGGTGCCAGGGTAATGTCACACTGCAAGCACTGGGTGCCTGCCTAATATAACAGTGACATTACTGGGGTGCCAGGGTAATGTCACACTGCAAGCACTGGGTGCCTGCTTAATATAACAGTGACAATACTGGGGTGCCAGGGTAATGTCACACTGCAAGCACTGGGTGCCTGCCTAATATAACTGTGACATTACTGGGGTGCCAGGGTAATGTCACACTGCAAGCACTGGGTGCCTGCCTAATATAACAGTGCCATTACTGGGGTGCCAGGGTAATGTCACACTGCAAGCACTGGGTGCCTTCCTAATATAACAGTGACATTACTGGGGTACCAGGGTAATGTCACACTGCAAGCACTGGGTGCCTGCCTAATATAACAGTGACAATACTGGGGTGCCAGGGTAATGTCACACTGCAAGCACTGGGTGCCTGCCTAATATAACAGTGACAATACTGGGGTGCCAGGGTAATGTCACACTGCAAGCACTGGGTGCCTGCCTTATATAACAGTGACATTACTGGTGTGCCAGGGTAATG
Organism: Pseudophryne corroboree; assembly: GCF_028390025.1. Classification (NCBI taxonomy): domain Eukaryota; kingdom Metazoa; phylum Chordata; class Amphibia; order Anura; family Myobatrachidae; genus Pseudophryne; species Pseudophryne corroboree. Next base: position 272,940 of record NW_026967598.1, on the reverse strand, counting down.
TCACACTGCAAGCACTGGGTGCCTGCCTAATATAACAGTGACATTACTGGGGTGCCAGGGTAATGTCACACTGCAAGCACTGGGTGCCTGCCTTATATAACAGTGACATTACTGGGGTGCCAGGGTAATGTCACACTGCAAGCACTGGGTGCCTGCCTAATATAACAGTGACATTACTGGGGTGCCAGGGTAATGTCACACTGCAAGCACTGGGTGCCTGCCTAATATAACAGTGACATTACTGGTGTGCCAGGGTAATGTCACACTGCAAGCACTGGGAGCCTGCCTAATATAACAGTGACATTACTGGGGTGCCAGGGTAATGTCACACTGCAAGCACTGGGTGCCTGCCTTATATAACAGTGACAATACTGGGGTGCCAGGGTAATGTCACACTGCAAGCACTGGGTGCCTGCCTTATATAACAGTGACATTACTGGGGTGCAAGGGTAATGTCACACTGCAAGCACTGGGTGCTGCCTAATATAACAGTGACATTACAGGGGTGCCAGGGTAATGTCACACTGCAAGCACTGGGAGCCTGCCTAATATAACAGTGACATTACTGGGGTGCCAGGGTAATGTCACACTGCCAGCACTGGGTGCCTGCCTAATAAAACAGTGACATTACTGGGGTGCCAGGGTAATGTCACACTGCAAGCACTGGGTGCCTGCCTAATATAACAGTGACAATACTGGGGTGCCAGGGTAATGTCACACTGCAAGCACTGGGTACCTGCCTAATATAACAGTGACATTACTGGAGTGCCAGGGTAATGTCACACTGCCAGCACTGGGTGCCTGCCTTATATAACAGTGACATTACTGGGGTGCCAGGGTAATGTCACACTGCCAGCACTGGGTGTCTGCCTAACATAACAGTGACATTACTGGGGTGCCAGGGTAATGTCACACTGCAAGCACTGGGTGCCTGCCTAATATAACAGTGACATTACTGGGGTGCCAGGGTAATGTCATACTGCAAGCACTGGGTGCCTGCCTAATATAACAGTGACATTACTGGGGTGCCAGGGTAATGTCACACTGCAAGCACTGGGAGCCTGCCTAATATAACAGTGACATTACTGGGGTGCAAGGGTAATGTCACACTGCAAGCACTGGGAGCCTGCCTAATATAACAGTGACATTACTGGGGTGAAAGGGGAATGTCACACTGCAAGCACTGGGTGCCTGCCTTATATAACAGTGACAATACTGGGGTGAAAGGGGAATGTCACACTGCAAGCACTGGGTGCCTGCCTTATATAACAGTGACAATACTGGGGTGAAAGGGGAATGTCACACTGCAAGCACTGGGTGCCTGCCTAATATAACAGTGACATTACTGGGGTGCCAGGGTAATATCACACTGCAAGCACTGGGTGCCTGCCTAATATAACAGTGACATTACTGGGGTGCCAGGGTAATGTCACACTGCAAGCACTGGGTGCCTGCTTAATATAACAGTGACAATACTGGGGTGCCAGGGTAATGTCACACTGCAAGCACTGGGTGCCTGCCTAATATAACTGTGACATTACTGGGGTGCCAGGGTAATGTCACACTGCAAGCACTGGGTGCCTGCTTAATATAACAGTGACAATACTGGGGTGCCAGGGTAATGTCACACTGCAAGCACTGGGTGCCTGCCTAATATAACTGTGACATTACTGGGGTGCCAGGGTAATGTCACACTGCAAGCACTGGGTGCCTGCCTAATATAACAGTGACATTACTGGGGTGCCAGGGTAATGTCACACTGCAAGCACTGGGTGCCTTCCTAATATAACAGTGACATTACTGGGGTACCAGGGTAATGTCACACTGCAAGCACTGGGTGCCTGCCTAATATAATAGTGACAATACTGGGGTGCCAGGGTAATGTCACACTGCAAGCACTGGGTGCCTGCCTAATATAACAGTGACAATACTGGGGTGCCAGGGTAATGTCACACTGCAAGCACTGGGTGCCTGCCTTATATAACAGTGACATTACTGGTGTGCCAGGGTAATGTCACACTGCAAGCACTGGGTGCCTGCCTTATATAACAGTGACATTACTGGGGTGCCAGGGTAATGTCACACTGCAAGCACTGGGTGCCTGCCTAATATAACAGTGACATTACTGGGGTGCCAGGGTAATGTCACACTGCAAGCACTGGGTGCCTGCCTAATATAACAGTGACATTACTGGGGTGCCAGGGTAATGTCACACTGCAAGCACTGGGTGCCTGCCTAATATAACAGTGACAATACTGGGGTGCCAGGGTAATGTCACACTGCAAGCACTGGGTACCTGCCTAATATAACAATGACATTACTGGGGTGCCAGGGTAATGTCACACTGCCAGCACTGGGTGTCTGCCTAATATAACAGTGACATTACTGGGGTGCCAGGGTAATGTCACACTGCAAGCACTGGGTGCCTGCCTAATATAACAGTGACATTACTGGGGTGCCAGGGTAATGTCACACTGCAAGCACTGGGTGCCTGCCTAATATAACAGTGACAATACTGGGGTGCCAGGGTAATGTCACACTGCAAGCACTGGGTGCCTGCTTAATATAACAGTGACATTACTGGGGTGCCAGGGTAATGTCACACTGCAAGCACTGGGTGCCTGCCTTATATAACAGTGACAATACTGGGGTGCCAGGGTAATGTCACACTGCAAGCACTGGGTGCCTGCTTAATATAACAGTGACATTACTGGGGTGCCAGGGTAATGTCACACTGCAAGCACTGGGTGCCTGCCTAATATAACAGTGACAATACTGGGGTGCCAGGGTAATGTCACACTGCAAGCACTGGGTGCCTGCCTTATATAACAGTGACATTACTGGTGTGCCAGGGTAATGTCACACTGCAAGCACTGGGTGCCTGCCTAATATAACAGTGACATTACTGGGGTGCCAGGGTAATGTCACACTGCCAGCACTGGGTGTCTGCCTAATATAACAGTGACAATACTGGGGTGCCAGGGTAATGTCACACTGCAAGCACTGGGAGCCTGCCTAATATAACAGTGACAATACTGGGGTGCCAGGGTAATGTCACACTGCCAGCACTGGGTGCCTGCCTAATATAACAGTGACATTACTGGGGTGCCAGGGTAATGTCACACTGCAAGCACTGGATGTCTGCCTAATATAACAGTGACAATACTGGGGTGCCAGGGTAATGTCACACTGCAAGCACTGGGTGTCTGCCTAATATAACAGTGACATTACTGGGGTGCCAGGGTAATGTCACACTGCCAGCACTGGGTGCCTGCCTTATATAACAGTGACATTACTGGGGTGCCAGGGTAATGTCACACTGCAAGCACTGGGTGCCTGCCTAATATAACAGTGACATTACTGGGGTGCCAGGGTAATGTCACACTGCCAGCACTGGGTGCCTGCCTTATATAACAGTGACATTACTGGGGTGCCAGGGTAATGTCACACTGCAAGCACTGGGTGCCTGCCTAATATAACAGTGACATTACTGGGGTGCCAGGGTAATGTCACACTGCAAGCACTGGGTGCCTGCCTAATATAACAGTGACATTACTGGGGTGCCAGGGTAATGTCACACTGCAAGTACTGGGTGCCTGCCTAATATAACAGTGACATTACTGGGGTGCCAGGGTAATGTCACACTGCAAGCACTGGATGTCTGCCTCATATAACTGTGACATTACTGGGGTGCCAGGGTAATGTCACACTGCAAGCACTGGGTGCCTGCCTAATATAACAGTGACATTACTGGGGTGCCAGGGTAATGTCACACTGCAAGCACTGGGTGCCTGCCTAATATAACAGTGCCATTACTGGGGTGCCAGGGTAATGTCACACTGCAAGCACTGGGTGTCTGCCTTATATAACAGTGACATTACTGGGGTGCCAGGGTAATGTCACACTGCAAGCACTGGGTGTCTGCCTTATATAACAGTGACATTACTGGGGTGCCAGGGTAATGTCACACTGCAAGCACTGGGAGCCTGCCTTATATAACAGTGACATTACTGGGGTGCCAGGGTAATGTCACACTGCAAGCACTGAGTGCCTGCCTAATATAACAGTGACATTACTGGGGTGCCAGGGTAATGTCACACTGCAAGCACTGGGTGCCGGCCTAATATAACAGTGACAATACTGGGGTGCCAGGGTAATGTCACACTGCAAGCACTGGGTGCCTGCCTTATATAACAGTGACATTACTGGGGTGCCAGGGTAATGTCACACTGCAAGCACTGGATGTCTGCCTTATATAACAGTGACATTACTGGGGTGCCGGGGTAATGTCACACTGCAAGCACTGGGAGCCTGCCTAATATAACAGTGCCATTACTGGGGTGCCAGGGTAATATCACACTGCCAGCACTGGGAGCCTGCCTAATATAACAGTGACATTACTGGGGTGCCAGGGTAATGTCACACTGCAAGCACTGGGTGCCTGCCTAATATAACAGTGACATTACTGGGGTGCCAGGGTAATGTCACACTGCCAGCACTGGGTGTCTGCCTAATATAACAGTGACAATACTGGGGTGCCAGGGTAATGTCACACTGCAAGCACTGGGAGCCTGCCTAATATAACAGTGCCATTACTGGGGTGCCAGGGTAATGTCACACTGCCAGCACTGGGTGCCTGCCTAATATAACAGTGACATTACTGGGGTGCCAGGGTAATGTCACACTGCAAGCACTGGATGTCTGCCTAATATAACAGTGACAATACTGGGGTGCCAGGGTAATGTCACACTGCAAGCACTGGGTGTCTGCCTAATATAACAGTGACATTACTGGGGTGCCAGGGTAATGTCACACTGCCAGCACTGAGTGCCTGCCTTATATAACAGTGACATTACTGGGGTGCCAGGGTAATGTCACACTGCAAGCACTGGGTGCCTGCCTAATATAACAGTGACATTACTGGGGTGCCAGGGTAATGTCACACTGCAAGCACTGGGTGCCTGCCTAATATAACAGTGACATTACTGGGGTGCCAGGGTAATGTCACACTGCAAGTACTGGGTGCCTGCCTAATATAACAGTGACATTACTGGGGTGCCAGGGTAATGTCACACTGCAAGCACTGGATGTCTGCTTCATATAACTGTGACATTACTGGGGTGCCAGGGTAATGTCACACTGCAAGCACTGAGTGCCTGCCTAATATAACAGTGACGTTACTGGGGTGCCAGAGTAATGTCACACTGCCAGCACTGGGTGTCTGCCTTATATAACAGTGACATTACTGGGGTGCCAGGGTAATGTCACACTGCAAGCACTGGATGTCTGCCTCATATAACTGTGACATTACTGGGGTGCCAGGGTAATGTCACACTGCAAGCACTGGGAGCCTGCCTAATATAACAGTGCCATTACTGGGGTGCCAGGGTAATGTCACACTGCAAGCACTGGGTGTCTGCCTAATATAACAGTGACATTACTGGGGTGCCAGGGTAATGTCACACTGCAAGCACTGGGTGCCTGCCTTATATAACAGTGACATTACTGGGGTGCCAGGGTAATGTCACACTGCCAGCACTGGGTGCCTGCCTAATATAACAGTGACATTACTGGGGTGCCAGGGTAATGTCACACTGCAAGCACTGGGTGCCTGCCTAATATAACAGTGACATTACTGGGGTGCCGGGGTAATGTCACACTGCAAGCACTGGGTGCCTGCCTAATATAACAGTGACATTACTGGGGTGCCGGGGTAATGTCACACTGCAAGCACTGGGTGCCTGCCTAATATAACAGTGACATTACTGGGGTGCCAGGGTAATGTCACACTGCCAGCACTGGGTGCCTGCCTAATATAACAGTGCCATTACTGGGGTGCCAGGGTAATGTCACACTGCAAGCACTGGATGTCTGCCTAATATAACAGTGCCATTACTGGGGTGCCAGGGTAATGTCACACTGCAAGCACTGGATGTCTGCCTAATATAACAGTGACATTACTGGGGTGCCAGGGTAATGTCACACTGCCAGCACTGGGTGCCTGCCTAATATAACTGTGACATTACTGGGGTGCCAGGGTAATGTCACACTGCCAGCACTGGGTGTCTGCCTAATATAACTGTGACATTACTGGGGTGCCAGGGTAATGTCACACTGCCAGCACTGGGTGTCTGCCTAATATAACAGTGACATTACTGGGGTGCCAGGGTAATGTCACACTGCAAGCACTGGGTGCCTGCCTAATATAACTGTGACATTACTGGGGTGCCAGGGTAATGTCACACTGCAAGCACTGGGAGCCTGCCTTATATAACAGTGACATTACTGGGGTGCCAGGGTAATGTCACACTGCAAGCACTGGATGTCTGCCTTATATAACAGTGACATTACTGGGGTGCCAGGGTAATGTCACACTGCAAGCACTGGGAGCCTGCCTTATATAACAGTGACATTACTGGGGTGCCAGGGTAATGTCACACTGCAAGCACTGGGTGTCTGCCTTATATAACAGTGACATTACTGGGGTGCCAGGGTAATGTCACACTGCAAGCACTGGGTGCCTGCCTTATATAACAGTGACATTACTGGGGTGCCAGGGTAATGTCACACTGCAAGCACTGGGTGCCGGCCTAATATAACAGTGACATTACTGGGGTGCCAGGGTAATGTCACACTGCAAGCACTGGGTGTCTGCCTAATATAACAGTGACATTACTGGGGTGCCAGGGTAATGTCACACTGCAAGCACTGGATGTCTGCCTTATATAACAGTGACATTACTGGGGTGCCGGGGTAATGTCACACTGCAAGCACTGGGAGCCTGCCTTATATAACAGTGACATTACTGGGGTGCCAGGGTAATGTCACACTGCAAGCACTGGGTGTCTGCCTAATATAACAGTGACATTACTGGGGTGCCAGGGTAATGTCACACTGCAAGCACTGGATGTCTGCCTTATATAACAGTGACATTAATGGGGTGCCGGGGTAATGTCACACTGCAAGCACTGGGTGTCTGCCTTATATAACAGTGACATTACTGGGGTGCCAGGGTAATGTCACACTGCAAGCACTGGGTGTCTGCCTAATATAACAGTGACATTACTGGGGTGCCAGGGTAATGTCACACTGCAAGCACTGGGTGCCTGCCTTATATAACAGTGACATTACTGGGGTGCCAGGGTAATGTCACACTGCAAGCACTGGGTGTCTGCCTAATATAACAGTGACATTACTGGGGTGCCAGGGTAATGTCACACTGCAAGCACTGGGTGCCTGCCTTATATAACAGTGCCATTACTGGGGTGCCAGGGTAATGTCACACTGCAAGCACTGGATGTCTGCCTTATATAACTGTTATGATTCCCGTACTCCAGACCAGAGGAGATCTTATGGCAGAGGTCTGAGTACTGGAAAGATATACTGGTTGTGGGAGCAGGAGAGCCTAGTAACCCCTGGCGCCCTAACTCCGTTGTCTCGCCCGTGTTATCAGAAATCCCCTGCGAGACTATGGTTGCTTGAGCCCATGGCAGCCGCGTTCGAAGGGCGGATTATGTCTGCCCAACCCCGATGCCCCCTCAGGTCTTAATGGGAGACAAAGGGAAATCCGAGACAGGGTGATAACAAGGGGCCCTCTGACTAAGCAACCAGGCCAGGGGTTACAAGCTAACTAACTAAACCAAAAGGTATGTGCGGACTAGCCGCCAGGGAAAAGGACAACCAAAGATCCACTGATCCGTAACTCCTATCCAGCACCGCTGGATACCAGAGTGGATCAGGGGGAGCGGAATCCTCCGCAAAAGCTCCAGAACACAAAGATACAAAATAATAAACAGTAAGCGGTCAAGCCGCAACACACGGCTACGCCGCGACTCACGAACACCACAGGATGTTAAAGGTGCTCGGTCAGACTCCAGGAACAGATGACAATTTCCGAGTACAGGATCACTGAGGACAGGAACAACCGGATTGAGCAGGACTGGAAACTCTCTGTAACCAACACAGGCAAACAGGAAGCTATCACCGGCGTCTGTGAGAAGTCCAAAGGGTGCTTATAACTGTGAGCTCCCCAATCAGGAGCCAGACTGGGTAATCACAAGTAATGCCGTGCAGCTTGCATGCTGCACGGCCAGCACACCATTATACAATTAGAAAAGACCCAGCAACGGGGAACGCGGCCCGAACGTGGCGTCCCCGTTGCTAGGGTCTGAGCGGCTCCGTGCGCCCGGCGTCTAGCGTTGCCAGGGAGCCGGCGGCTGTACGCGCACGGCGTCCCAGGTTGCTAGGCGCCGGGCCGCACCGACGAGCGGACCCCGGCGCCTAACAGTACCCCCCCCTTGAGGAGGGGTCAAGGAACCCCTAAAGCCCGGTTTCCGAGGAAATTCTCGAAAAAATGCCCTCTTGAGCCTCGGGGCATGGAGATCCTTATCCAGGACCCAAGACCTTTCTTCTGGACCATAACCTCTCCAATGCACCAAAAAATAAAGCCGACCCCGGGACAATTTGGAATCGAGAACCTTCTCCACCAAGAACTCCTGCTGACCCTGTACAACAATTGGTGATCTCCCCTGAGATATCTTACGAGGAAATCTACTGGACGAAACATATGGTTTCAGCAATGAGCAATGGAAAGTATTTCCGATCCGTAAAGTTTTTGGTAAACGTAACCGGAAGGCAACTGGATTGACTTTTTTGATAATGTGAAATGGTCCAATAAATTTAGGACCCAATCTGGCTGAGGTTTTTTCGAAGTTTAATGTTGCGAGTCGACAACCACACCCTATCTCCTACTTTAAAAGTGCACGGCCGCCGGAGCCTGTCAGAAAATCTCTTTTCCTGAAATGCCGCTTTTCTGAGAGCCAGGTGCACTTTTCTCCAAATGAGCCTAAGATGAGAGGTCAAGGTCAGTGAGGAGACAGAGGAATGTTGAAAAAAGGAATTAGCTCTGGGGTGAAAACCAAAAACTGCAAAAAATGGAGACACATTGGTGGAGGAATGACAGGCATTATTGTAAGCGAACTCCGCCAATGGAAGAAACTCAGACCAGTCATTTTGGAGTTTGGCCGAGTACAACCGCAAATATTGTTTTAGTGATTGATTAACTCGCTCAGTCTGCCCGTTGGATTGGGGATGGTAGCCTGACGTTAAAGATAATTTCATCTTCAATGAGACACAAAAAGATTTCAAAAACTGTGCAATGAATTGTGGACCCCGATCGGAAACAATATCAGTGGGTAACCCATGGAGTCTGAAAACATGGCGGAGGAACAAGACTGCCAATCCCTGGGCAGATGGCAATCGGGGAAGAGCAATGAAATGGGCCATTTTACTAAAACGGTCCACTACCACCCATATGACTCGGCATCCGGCTGACAGAGGGAGGTCCACCACAAAATCCATGGAGATATGAGACCATGGCCTAAGAGGAACATTCAAGGGCATAAGCTGACCGATAGGCAAAGAACGGGGAACTTTATGCTGTGCACAGACCTGACACGAAAAAACAAACTCCTTAATGTCTTTGGAAAGACCAGGCCACCATACTGAGCGGGAGACTAATTCCAAAGTCTTAGCGATTCCCGGATGCCCGGCAACTTTGCTATCATGAAACTCCGTCAAAACAGTTGCTCTCAAAAACTCAGGGACAAAAAGACGACCAGCAGGAGTATTTCCAGGAGCCTGATGTTGAAGCAGCTTTAACTGGGTAAATAAATCCTGTGTGAGGCCTGCCCGAATGACTGAAGACGGAAGTATGGGAGTAACAGGACTGTTGTCTTGAACTGGAAGAAAACTGCGTGACAGGGCATCTGCCTTGGTATTCTTGGAACCTGGCCTGAAGGTGATAATGAATTTGAAACGAGTAAAAAATAAAGCCCAACGAGCCTGCCGGGCATTCAGTCGTTTAGCTGATTCAATGTATTGAAGATTTTTGTGATCAGTCAAAACTGAAATGATATGAGTCGCTCCCTCAAGCCAATGCCTCCACTCCTCGAAAGCCCATTTAATAGCCAGCAATTCCCGGTTACCAACATCGTAGTTGGATTCAGCAGAAGAGAATTTTCTGGACATAAAGGCACAAGGGTGTAATTCAAGGGAATCCGGATCCTTCTGAGATAGGATAGCCCCTACTCCAACCTCTGAGGCATCAACCTCAACAATGAAAGGCAATTCTGGGTTGGGGTGTCTGAGGACAGGGGCTGAGACAAAGGCTTGTTTCAAGGCCTGAAAAGATAGCTCGGCTTCACGTGACCAATTGGTAGGATCCGCTCCCTTCTTAGTCAGTGCCACAATGGGAGCAACTAGGTCAGAGAAAGAGTGAATAAATCTTCTATAGTAGTTCGCAAACCCTAAAAAGCGCTGAATTGCTTTTAAGTTGGTGGGTTGCGCCCAACTAAGGATGGCTTGGAGCTTCTTTGGTTCCATACGGAATCCCCGAGGGGAAATAATGTATCCTAAAAGGATACCTCCGTGACATGAAATTCACACTTCTCCAGCTTGGCATATAGGTGATTTTCACGTAATTTTTTTAGAACCTGACGCACCTGGGTAACATGTTGTTCTACAGAGTCAGAATAAATCAAAATATCGTCTAAGTAGACTACAACGAATTTTCCAAGAAATTCACGGAGCACATCGTTAATGAGATCCTGGAAAACTGCCGGAGCGTTAGACAGGCCGAATGGCATAACCAGATACTCATAGTGGCCTGACTGAGTACTGAATGCCGTTTTCCACTCATCCCCTGACTTGATTCTGATGAGGTTATATGCTCCTCTCAGGTCAATCTTAGAAAAAATCACAGCCGAACGTAGCTGATCAAAGAGGACAGAGATCAGTGGCAGAGGGTAAGTATTTTTTACTGAGATTTTATTCAAGGCTCTAAAGTCAATGCAGGGTCTGAGTGAACCATCCTTCTTCTCTACGAAGAAGAAGCCTGCACTTAAAGGGGATTTAGATGGCCTGATAAATCCTTTCCCTAGGCTTTCTTTAACATACTCATTCATGGCCACAGTTTCAGGTCCGGACAATGCATATAACCTTCCCTTAGGCAAAGTGGCACCAGGAATTAGCTCAATAGCACAATCATAAGGCCTATGGGGAGGCAGAATATCCGCATTGCCCTTGGAAAAAACATCAACAAAATCCTGGTATTCCACAGGAATGGGTGCGGGAATGGCAGCAGCTATTCTGATGGGAAGCGTAATACATTCCTTATTACAGATGGTACCCCATTGTGAGATCTCCCCCGACTGCCAATCAATGATGGGATTATGAAAGGCCAGCCAAGGGTGACCCAGAACCACTGGAACTGCTGGGCAATGGGTGAGGAAAAACTCAATTTTTTCAGAATGCAGAGCTCCTACCGAGAGTAGAACAGGAGGTGTACAGAGAGAAATAACCCCATTGGACAAGGGACTCCCATCTAAACCATGCATGGTGATACACCTACCCAAGGCTAACTGAGGAATACCTAAGGTCTTGGCCCATGTCAAATCCATAAAGTTCCCTGCAGCTCCACTGTCCACAAAAACAGAGACCGAGGAACAGAGGCTGCCAAAGGAAACTTTAGCTGGGACTAACAGTGAATTATTTGAGGAGATAAGCTGCAGACCAAAGTGAACCCCCTCACAATTCACTTGGTCGAGACGTTTCCCGACTTGTTCGGACAACTACGGGCAAAATGTCCCTTACCTCCACAGTATAAACAAAGACCAGAATTTTGCCTTCTGGTTCTTTCTTCAGAAGACAGTTTGGAGAGACCTATCTGCATAGGCTCCTCTATGTCCACAGGGATGGAAAAAACACAAGGAGTTGACCCGACAGATGCTCCTTTTTCAGCCCTCCGCTCTCTGAGCCGACGATCAATCTTAATAGAGAGCTCCATGAGTTTATCGAGAGTCTCAGGAGCGGGATACTGAAGGAGACTGTCTTTTATAGACTCAGATAAGCCGAGGCGAAACTGACTGCGCAGGGCTGGGTCATTCCATCCACAGTCGTTCGACCAACGGCGAAACTCCGTACAATAAATCTCTGCGGGATTCCTACCCTGTCTGAGAGCACGCAACTGACTCTCGGCGGATGCCTCTCTATCAGGGTCGTCATACAATAGCCCTAAAGACTTTAGAAAGGCGTCTACAGAAAATAAAGCCGGATCGTCTGTCTTTAAACCAAAAGCCCAGGTCTGAGGATCCCCCTGAAGCAGAGAAATAATAATTCCAACCCGCTGATCCTCCGTACCTGAGGAGACTGGTCTCAAACGAAAATAAAGTTTACAAGACTCTTTAAAATTAAAAAACTGTTTTCTATCCCCAGAAAAACGGTCAGGCAGATGCATTTTTGGTTCAGGAATGACCCTCGGGGAAGTCCGTAACAGATCTTCCTGTGACCTCACCCGAAGAGACAGATCCTGAACCATCTGAGTAAGCTCTTGAATCTGGCTAACTAGAAGCTGGCCAGGATTTGGCCCGACACCGGTGGGATTCATGAGGCCGACAAATCTCCCAACTGAACAAGGGAAAAAATTAACTCCTGTTTAATTTTAAATTTAGTCTGGCCGGTGATAATGTTATGATTCCCGTACTCCAGACCAGAGGAGATCTTATGGCAGAGGTCTGAGTACTGGAAAGATATACTGGTTGTGGGAGCAGGAGAGCCTAGTAACCCCTGGCGCCCTAACTCCGTTGTCTCGCCCGTGTTATCAGAAATCCCCTGCGAGACTATGGTTGCTTGAGCCCATGGCAGCCGCGTTCGAAGGGCGGATTATGTCTGCCCAACCCCGATGCCCCCTCAGGTCTTAATGGGAGACAAAGGGAAATCCGAGACAGGGTGATAACAAGGGGCCCTCTGACTAAGCAACCAGGCCAGGGGTTACAAGCTAACTAACTAAACCAAAAGGTATGTGCGGACTAGCCGCCAGGGAAAAGGACAACCAAAGATCCACTGATCCGTAACTCCTATCCAGCACCGCTGGATACCAGAGTGGATCAGGGGGAGCGGAATCCTCCGCAAAAGCTCCAGAACACAAAGATACAAAATAATAAACAGTAAGCGGTCAAGCCGCAACACACGGCTACGCCGCGACTCACGAACACCACAGGATGTTAAAGGTGCTCGGTCAGACTCCAGGAACAGATGACAATTTCCGAGTACAGGATCACTGAGGACAGGAACAACCGGATTGAGCAGGACTGGAAACTCTCTGTAACCAACACAGGCAAACAGGAAGCTATCACCGGCGTCTGTGAGAAGTCCAAAGGGTGCTTATAACTGTGAGCTCCCCAATCAGGAGCCAGACTGGGTAATCACAAGTAATGCCGTGCAGCTTGCATGCTGCACGGCCAGCACACCATTATACAATTAGAAAAGACCCAGCAACGGGGAACGCGGCCCGAACGTGGCGTCCCCGTTGCTAGGGTCTGAGCGGCTCCGTGCGCCCGGCGTCTAGCGTTGCCAGGGAGCCGGCGGCTGTACGCGCACGGCGTCCCAGGTTGCTAGGCGCCGGGCCGCACCGACGAGCGGACCCCGGCGCCTAACAATAACAGTGACATTACTGGGGTGCCAGGGTAATGTCACACTGCAAGCACTGGGTGCCTGCCTAATATAACAGTGACATTACTGGGGTGCCAGGGTAATGTCACACTGCAAGCACTGGGTGCCTGCCTTATATAACAGTGACATTACTGGGGTGCCAGGGTAATGTCACACTGCAAGCACTGGGTGCCGGCCTAATATAACAGTGACATTACTGGGGTGCCAGGGTAATGTCACACTGCAAGCACTGGGTGCCTGCCTTAAATAACAGTGCCATTACTGGGGTGCCAGGGTAATGTCACACTGCAAGCACTGGATGTCTGCCTTATATAACAGTGACATTACTGGGGTGCAAGGGTAATGTCACACTGCAAGCACTGGGTGCCTGCCTAATATAACAGTGACATTACTGGGGTGCCAGGGTAATGTTACACTGCAAGCACTGGGTGTCTGCCTAATATAACAGTGACATTACTGGGGTGCCAGGGTAATGTCACACTGCAAGCACTGGGTGCCTGCCTTATATAACAGTGCCATTACTGGGGTGCCAGGGTAATGTCACACTGCAAGCACTGGGTGCCGGCCTAATATAACAGTGACATTACTGGGGTGCCAGGGTAATGTCACACTGCAAGCACTGGGTGCCTGCCTTATATAACAGTGACATTACTGGGGTGCCAGGGTAATGTCACACTGCAAGCACTGGGTGCCGGCCTAATATAACAGTGACATTACTGGGGTGCCAGGGTAATGTCACACTGCCAGCACTGGGTGCCTGCCTAATATAACAGTGACATTACTGGGGTGCCAGGGTAATGTCACACTGCCAGCACAGGGTGCCTGCCTAATATAACAGTGACAATACTGGGGTGCCAGGGTAATGTCACACTGCCAGCACTGGGTGCCTGCCTAATATAACAGTGACATTACTGGGGTGCCAGGGTAATGTCACACTGCCAGCACTGGGTGCCTGCCTAATATAACAGTGACATTACTGGGGTGCCAGGGTAATGTCACACTGCCAGCACTGGGTGCCTGCCTAATATAACAGTGACAATACTGGGGTGCCAGGGTAATGTCACACTGCAAGCACTGGGTGCCGGCCTAATATAACAGTGACATTACTGGGGTGCCAGGGTAATGTCACACTGCAAGCACTGGGAGCCTGCCTAATATAACAGTGACATTACTGGGGTGCCAGGGTAATGTCACACTGCCAGCACTGGGTGCCGGCCTAATATAACAGTGACATTACTGGGGTGCCAGGGTAATGTCACACTGCAAGCACTGGGTGTCTGCCTAATATAACAGTGACATTACTGGGGTGCCAGGGTAATGTCACACTGCCAGCACTGGGTGCCTGCCTAATATAACAGTGACATTACTGGGGTGCCAGGGTAATGTCACACTGCAAGCACTGGGTGCCTGCCTAATATAACAGTGCCATTACTGGGGTGCCAGGGTAATGTCACACTGCAAGCACTGGGTGCCTGCCTTATATAACTGTGACATTACTGGGGTGCCAGGGTAATGTCACACTGCCAGCACTGGGAGCCTGCCTAATATAACAGTGACATTACTGGGGTGCCAGGGTAATGTCACACTGCCAGCACTGGGTGCCTGCCTTATATAACAGTGCCATTACTGGGGTGCCAGGGTAATGTCACACTGCAAGCACTGGGTGCCTGCCTAATATAACAGTGCCATTACTGGGGTGCCAGGGTAATGTCACACTGCAAGCACTGGGTGCCGGCCTAATATAACAGTGACATTACTGGGGTGCCAGGGTAATGTCACACTGCAAGCACTGGGTGCCTTCCTAATATAACAGTGACATTACTGGGGTGCCAGGGTAATGTCACACTGCAAGCACTGAGTGCCTGCCTAATATAACAGTGACATTACTGGGGTGCCAGGGTAATGTCACACTGCAAGCACTGGGTGCCTGCCTAATATAACAGTGACATTACTGGGGTGCCGGCCTAATATAACAGTGACATTACTGGGGTGCCAAGGTAATGTCACACTGCAAGCACTGGATGTCTGCCTAATATAACAGTGACATTACTGGGGTGCCAGGGTAATGTCACACTGCCAGCACTGGGTGCCTGCCTAATATAACAGTGACATTACTGGGGTGCCAGGGTAATGTCACACTGCCAGCACTGGGTGCCTGCCTAATATAACAGTGACATTACAGGGGTGCCAAGGTAATGTCACACTGCAAGCACTGGATGTCTGCCTAATATAACAGTGACATTACTGGGGTGCCAGGGTAATGTCACACTGCCAGCACTGGGTGCCTGCCTAATATAACAGTGACATTACTGGGGTGCCAGGGTAATGTCACACTGCCAGCACTGGGTGCCTGCCTAATATAACAGTGACATTACAGGGGTGCCAAGGTAATGTCACACTGCAAGCACTGGATGTCTGCCTAATATAACAGTGACATTACTGGGGTGCCAGGGTAATGTCACACTGCCAGCACTGGGTGCCTGCCTAATATAACAGTGACATTACTGGGGTGCCAGGGTAATGTCACACTGCCAGCACTGGGTGCCTGCCTAATATAACAGTGACATTACTGGGGTGCCAGGGTAATGTCACACTGCAAGCACTGGGTGCCTGCCTTATATAACTGTGACATTACTGGGGTGCCAGGGTAATGTCACACTGCCAGCACTGGGAGCCTGCCTAATATAACAGTGACATTACTGGGGTGCCAGGGTAATGTCACACTGCCAGCACTGGGTGCCTGCCTTATATAACAGTGCCATTACTGGGGTGCCAGGGTAATGTCACACTGCAAGCACTGGGTGCCTGCCTAATATAACAGTGCCATTACTGGGGTGCCAGGGTAATGTCACACTGCAAGCACTGGGTGCCTGCCTAATATAACAGTGACATTACTGGGGTGCCAGGGTAATGTCACACTGCCAGCACTGGGTGCCTACCTTATATAACTGTGACATTACTGGGGTGCCAGGGTAATGTCACACTGCCAGCACTGGGTGTCTGCCTAATATAACAGTGACATTACTGGGGTGCCAGGGTAATGTCACACTGCCAGCACTGAGTGCCTGCCTAATATAACAGTGACAATACTGGGGTGCCAGGGTAATGTCACACTGCAAGCACTGGGTGTCTGCCTAATATAACAGTGACATTACTGGGGTGCCAGGGTAATGTCACACTGCCAGCACTGGGTGCCTGCCTAATATAACAGTGACAATACTGGGGTGCCAGGGTAATGTCACACTGCAAGCACTGGGTGTCTGCCTAATATAACAGTGACAATACTGGGGTGCCAGGGTAATGTCACACTGCAAGCACTGGGTGCCTGCCTAATATAACAGTGACATTACTGGGGTGCCAGGGTAATGTCACACTGCCAGCACTGAGTGCCTGCCTAATATAACAGTGACAATACTGGGGTGCCAGGGTAATGTCACACTGCAAGCACTGGGTGCCTGCCTAATATAACAGTTACAATACTGGGGTGCCAGGGTAATGTCACACTGCCAGCACTGGGTGTCTGCCTAATATAACAGTGACATTACTGGGGTGAAAGGGGAATGTCACACTGCAAGCACTGGGAGCCTGCCTAATATAACAGTGACATTACTGGGGTGCCAGGGTAATGTCACACTGCAAGCACTGGGTGCCTGCCTCATATAACTGTGACATTACTGGGGTGCCAGGGTAATGTCACACTGCAAGCACTGGGTGCCTGCCTAATATAACAGTGACAATACTGGGGTGCCAGGGTAATGTCACACTGCAAGCACTGGGAGCCTGCCTAATATAACAGTGACAATACTGGGGTGCCAGGGTAATGTCACACTGCAAGCACTGGATGCCTGCCTAATATAACAGTGACAATACTGGGGTGCCAGGGTAATGTCACACTGCCAGCACTGGATGCCTGCCTAATATAACAGTGACAATACTGGGGTGCCAGGGTAATGTCACACTGCCAGCACTGGATGCCTGCCTAATATAACAGTGACAATACTGGGGTGCCAGGGTAATGTCACACTGCAAGCACTGGGTGCCTGCCTAATATAACAGTGACATTACTGGGGTGCCAGGGTAATGTCACACTGCAAGCACTGGGAGCCTGCCTAATATAACAGTGACAATACTGGGGTGCCAGGGTAATGTCACACTGCAAGCACTGGGTGCCTGCCTTATATAACAGTGACATTACTGGGGTGCCAGGGTAATGTCACACTGCAAGTACTGGGTGCCTGCCTAATATAACAGTGACAATACTGGGGTGCCAGGGTAATGTCACACTGCAAGCACTGGGTGCCTGCTTAATATAACAGTGACAATACTGGGGTGCCAGGGTAATGTCACACTGCAAGCACTGGGTGCCTGCCTAATATAACAGTGACATTACTGGGGTGCCAGGGTAATGTCACACTGCAAGCACTGGGTGCCTGCTTAATATAACAGTGACAATACTGGGGTGCCAGGGTAATGTCACACTGCAAGCACTGGGTGCCTGCCTAATATAACTGTGACATTACTGGGGTGCCAGGGTAATGTCACACTGCAAGCACTGGGTGCCTGCCTAATATAACAGTGCCATTACTGGGGTGCCAGGGTAATGTCACACTGCAAGCACTGGGTGCCTTCCTAATATAACAGTGACATTACTGGGGTACCAGGGTAATGTCACACTGCAAGCACTGGGTGCCTGCCTAATATAACAGTGACAATACTGGGGTGCCAGGGTAATGTCACACTGCAAGCACTGGGTGCCTGCCTAATATAACAGTGACAATACTGGGGTGCCAGGGTAATGTCACACTGCAAGCACTGGGTGCCTGCCTTATATAACAGTGACATTACTGGTGTGCCAGGGTAATGTCACACTGCAAGCACTGGGTGCCTGCCTAATATAACAGTGACATTACTGGGGTGCCAGGGTAATGTCACACTGCAAGCACTGGGTGCCTGCCTTATATAACAGTGACATTACTGGGGTGCCAGGGTAATGTCACACTGCAAGCACTGGGTGCCTGCCTAATATAACAGTGACATTACTGGGGTGCCAGGGTAATGTCACACTGCAAGCACTGGGTGCCTGCCTAATATAACAGTGACATTACTGGGGTGCCAGGGTAATGTCATACTGCAAGCACTGGGTGCCTGCCTAATATAACAGTGACATTACTGGTGTGCCAGGGTAATGTCACACTGCAAGCACTGGGTGCCTGCCTTATATAACAGTGACAATACTGGGGTGCCAGGGTAATGTCACACTGCAAGCACTGGGTGCCTGCCTTATATAACAGTGACATTACTGGGGTGCCAGGGTAATGTCACACTGCAAGCACTGGGTGCTGCCTAATATAACAGTGACATTACAGGGGTGCCAGGGTAATGTCACACGGCAAGCACTGGGAGCCTGCCTAATATAACAGTGACAATACTGGGGTGCCAGGGTAATGTCACACTGCCAGCACTGGGTGCCTGCCTAATATAACAGTGACATTACTGGGGTGCCAGGGTAATGTCACACTGCAAGCACTGGGTTCCTGCCTAATATAACAGTGACAATACTGGGGTGCCAGGGTAATGTCACACTGCAAGCACTGGGTACCTGCCTTTTATAACAGTGACATTACTGGGGTGCCAGGGTAATGTCACACTGCCAGCACTGGGTGCCTGCCTTATATAACAGTGACATTACTGGGGTGCCAGGGTAATGTCACACTGCCAGCACTGGGTGTCTGCCTAATATAACAGTGACATTACTGGGGTGCCAGGGTAATGTCACACTGCAAGCACTGGGTGCCTGCCTAAAATAACAGTGACATTACTGGGGTGCCAGGGTAATGTCATACTGCAAGCACTGGGTGCCTGCCTAATATAACAGTGACATTACTGGGGTGCCAGGGTAATGTCACACTGCAAGCACTGGGAGCCTGCCTTATATAACAGTGACAATACTGGGGTGCCAGGGTAATGTCACACTGCAAGCACTGGGTGCCTGCCTAATATAACAGTGACATTACTGGGGTGCCAGGGTAATGTCACACTGCAAGCACTGGGTGCCTGCCTAATATAACAGTGACAATACTGGGGTGCCAGGGTAATGTCACACTGCCAGCACTGGGTGCCTGCCTAATATAACAGTGACAATACTGGGGTGCCAGGGTAATGTCACACTGCAAGCACTGGGTGCCTGCTTAATATAACAGTGACATTACTGGGGTGCCAGGGTAATGTCACACTGCAAGCACTGGGTGCCTGCCTTATATAACAGTGACAATACTGGGGTGAAAGGGGAATGTCACACTGCAAGCACTGGGTGCCTGCCTAATATAACAGTGACATTACTGGGGTGCAAGGGTAATGTCACACTGCAAGCACTGGGAGCCTGCCTAATATAACAGTGACATTACTGGGGTGAAAGGGGAATGTCACACTGCAAGCACTGGGTGCCTGCCTTATATAACAGTGACAATACTGGGGTGAAAGGGGAATGTCACACTGCAAGCACTGGGTGCCTGCCTTATATAACAGTGACAATACTGGGGTGAAAGGGGAATGTCACACTGCAAGCACTGGGTGCCTGCCTAATATAACAGTGACATTACTGGGGTGCCAGGGTAATATCACACTGCAAGCACTGGGTGCCTGCCTAATATAACAGTGACATTACTGGGGTGCCAGGGTAATGTCACACTGCAAGCACTGGGTGCCTGCTTAATATAACAGTGACAATACTGGGGTGCCAGGGTAATGTCACACTGCAAGCACTGGGTGCCTGCCTAATATAACTGTGACATTACTGGGGTGCCAGGGTAATGTCACACTGCAAGCACTGGGTGCCTGCCTAATATAACAGTGACATTACTGGGGTGCCAGGGTAATGTCACACTGCAAGCACTGGGTGCCTTCCTAATATAACAGTGACATTACTGGGGTACCAGGGTAATGTCACACTGCAAGCACTGGGTGCCTGCCTAATATAACAGTGACAATACTGGGGTGCCAGGGTAATGTCACACTGCAAGCACTGGGTGCCTGCCTAATATAACAGTGACAATACTGGGGTGCCAGGGTAATGTCACACTGCAAGCACTGGGTGCCTGCCTTATATAACAGTGACATTACTGGTGTGCCAGGGTAATGTCACACTGCAAGCACTGGGTGCCTGCCTTATATAACAGTGACATTACTGGGGTGCCAGGGTAATGTCACACTGCAAGCACTGGGTGCCTGCCTAATATAACAGTGACATTACTGGGGTGCCAGGGTAATGTCACACTGCAAGCACTGGGTGCCTGCCTAATATAACAGTGACATTACTGGGGTGCCAGGGTAATGTCACACTGCAAGAACTGGGTGCCTGCCTAATATAACAGTGACAATACTGGGGTGCCAGGGTAATGTCACACTGCAAGCACTGGGTACCTGCCTAATATAACAATGACATTACTGGGGTGCCAGGGTAATGTCACACTGCAAGCACTGGGTACCTGCCTAATATAACAATGACATTACTGGGGTGCCAGGGTAATGTCACACTGCCAGCACTGGGTGTCTGCCTAATATAACAGTGACATTACTGGGGTGCCAGGGTAATGTCACATGGCAAGCACTGGGTGCCTGCCTAATATAACAGTGACATTACTGGGGTGCCAGGGTAATGTCACACTGCAAGCACTGGGTGCCTGCCTAATATAACAGTGACAATACTGGGGTGCCAGGGTAATGTCACACTGCCAGCACTGGGTGCCTGCCTAATATAACAGTGACATTACTGGGGTGCCAGGGTAATGTCACACTGCCAGCACTGGGTGCCTGCCTAATATAACAGTGACATTACAGGGGTGCCAAGGTAATGTCACACTGCAAGCACTGGATGTCTGCCTAATATAACAGTGACATTACTGGGGTGCCAGGGTAATGTCACACTGCCAGCACTGGGTGCCTGCCTAATATAACAGTGACATTACTGGGGTGCCAGGGTAATGTCACACTGCCAGCACTGGGTGCCTGCCTAATATAACAGTGACATTACAGGGGTGCCAAGGTAATGTCACACTGCAAGCACTGGATGTCTGCCTAATATAACAGTGACATTACTGGGGTGCCAGGGTAATGTCACACTGCCAGCACTGGGTGCCTGCCTAATATAACAGTGACATTACTGGGGTGCCAGGGTAATGTCACACTGCCAGCACTGGGTGCCTGCCTAATATAACAGTGACATTACTGGGGTGCCAGGGTAATGTCACACTGCAAGCACTGGGTGCCTGCCTTATATAACTGTGACATTACTGGGGTGCCAGGGTAATGTCACACTGCCAGCACTGGGAGCCTGCCTAATATAACAGTGACATTACTGGGGTGCCAGGGTAATGTCACACTGCCAGCACTGGGTGCCTGCCTTATATAACAGTGCCATTACTGGGGTGCCAGGGTAATGTCACACTGCAAGCACTGGGTGCCTGCCTAATATAACAGTGCCATTACTGGGGTGCCAGGGTAATGTCACACTGCAAGCACTGGGTGCCTGCCTAATATAACAGTGACATTACTGGGGTGCCAGGGTAATGTCACACTGCCAGCACTGGGTGCCTACCTTATATAACTGTGACATTACTGGGGTGCCAGGGTAATGTCACACTGCCAGCACTGGGTGTCTGCCTAATATAACAGTGACATTACTGGGGTGCCAGGGTAATGTCACACTGCCAGCACTGAGTGCCTGCCTAATATAACAGTGACAATACTGGGGTGCCAGGGTAATGTCACACTGCAAGCACTGGGTGTCTGCCTAATATAACAGTGACATTACTGGGGTGCCAGGGTAATGTCACACTGCCAGCACTGGGTGCCTGCCTAATATAACAGTGACAATACTGGGGTGCCAGGGTAATGTCACACTGCAAGCACTGGGTGTCTGCCTAATATAACAGTGACAATACTGGGGTGCCAGGGTAATGTCACACTGCAAGCACTGGGTGCCTGCCTAATATAACAGTGACATTACTGGGGTGCCAGGGTAATGTCACACTGCCAGCACTGAGTGCCTGCCTAATATAACAGTGACAATACTGGGGTGCCAGGGTAATGTCACACTGCAAGCACTGGGTGCCTGCCTAATATAACAGTTACAATACTGGGGTGCCAGGGTAATGTCACACTGCCAGCACTGGGTGTCTGCCTAATATAACAGTGACATTACTGGGGTGAAAGGGGAATGTCACACTGCAAGCACTGGGAGCCTGCCTAATATAACAGTGACATTACTGGGGTGCCAGGGTAATGTCACACTGCAAGCACTGGGTGCCTGCCTCATATAACTGTGACATTACTGGGGTGCCAGGGTAATGTCACACTGCAAGCACTGGGTGCCTGCCTAATATAACAGTGACAATACTGGGGTGCCAGGGTAATGTCACACTGCAAGCACTGGGAGCCTGCCTAATATAACAGTGACAATACTGGGGTGCCAGGGTAATGTCACACTGCAAGCACTGGATGCCTGCCTAATATAACAGTGACAATACTGGGGTGCCAGGGTAATGTCACACTGCCAGCACTGGATGCCTGCCTAATATAACAGTGACAATACTGGGGTGCCAGGGTAATGTCACACTGCCAGCACTGGATGCCTGCCTAATATAACAGTGACAATACTGGGGTGCCAGGGTAATGTCACACTGCAAGCACTGGGTGCCTGCCTAATATATCAGTGACATTACTGGGGTGCCAGGGTAATGTCACACTGCAAGCACTGGGAGCCTGCCTAATATAACAGTGACAATACTGGGGTGCCAGGGTAATGTCACACTGCAAGCACTGGGTGCCTGCCTTATATAACAGTGACATTACTGGGGTGCCAGGGTAATGTCACACTGCAAGTACTGGGTGCCTGCCTAATATAACAGTGACAATACTGGGGTGCCAGGGTAATGTCACACTGCAAGCACTGGGTGCCTGCTTAATATAACAGTGACAATACTGGGGTGCCAGGGTAATGTCACACTGCAAGCACTGGGTGCCTGCCTAATATAACAGTGACATTACTGGGGTGCCAGGGTAATGTCACACTGCAAGCACTGGGTGCCTGCTTAATATAACAGTGACAATACTGGGGTGCCAGGGTAATGTCACACTGCAAGCACTGGGTGCCTGCCTAATATAACTGTGACATTACTGGGGTGCCAGGGTAATGTCACACTGCAAGCACTGGGTGCCTGCCTAATATAACAGTGCCATTACTGGGGTGCCAGGGTAATGTCACACTGCAAGCACTGGGTGCCTTCCTAATATAACAGTGACATTACTGGGGTACCAGGGTAATGTCACACTGCAAGCACTGGGTGCCTGCCTAATATAACAGTGACAATACTGGGGTGCCAGGGTAATGTCACACTGCAAGCACTGGGTGCCTGCCTAATATAACAGTGACAATACTGGGGTGCCAGGGTAATGTCACACTGCAAGCACTGGGTGCCTGCCTTATATAACAGTGACATTACTGGTGTGCCAGGGTAATGTCACACTGCAAGCACTGGGTGCCTGCCTAATATAACAGTGACATTACTGGGGTGCCAGGGTAATGTCACACTGCAAGCACTGGGTGCCTGCCTTATATAACAGTGACATTACTGGGGTGCCAGGGTAATGTCACACTGCAAGCACTGGGTGCCTGCCTAATATAACAGTGACATTACTGGGGTGCCAGGGTAATGTCACACTGCAAGCACTGGGTGCCTGCCTAATATAACAGTGACATTACTGGGGTGCCAGGGTAATGTCATACTGCAAGCACTGGGTGCCTGCCTAATATAACAGTGACATTACTGGTGTGCCAGGGTAATGTCACACTGCAAGCACTGGGTGCCTGCCTAATATAACAGTGACAATACTGGGGTGCCAGGGTAATGTCACACTGCCAGCACTGGGTGCCTGCCTAATATAACAGTGACAATACTGGGGTGCCAGGGTAATGTCACACTGCAAGCACTGGGTGCCTGCTTAATATAACAGTGACATTACTGGGGTGCCAGGGTAATGTCACACTGCAAGCACTGGGTGCCTGCCTTATATAACAGTGACAATACTGGGGTGAAAGGGGAATGTCACACTGCAAGCACTGGGTGCCTGCCTAATATAACAGTGACATTACTGGGGTGCAAGGGTAATGTCACACTGCAAGCACTGGGAGCCTGCCTAATATAACAGTGACATTACTGGGGTGAAAGGGGAATGTCACACTGCAAGCACTGGGTGCCTGCCTTATATAACAGTGACAATACTGGGGTGAAAGGGGAATGTCACACTGCAAGCACTGGGTGCCTGCCTTATATAACAGTGACAATACTGGGGTGAAAGGGGAATGTCACACTGCAAGCACTGGGTGCCTGCCTAATATAACAGTGACATTACTGGGGTGCCAGGGTAATATCACACTGCAAGCACTGGGTGCCTGCCTAATATAACAGTGACATTACTGGGGTGCCAGGGTAATGTCACACTGCAAGCACTGGGTGCCTGCTTAATATAACAGTGACAATACTGGGGTGCCAGGGTAATGTCACACTGCAAGCACTGGGTGCCTGCCTAATATAACTGTGACATTACTGGGGTGCCAGGGTAATGTCACACTGCAAGCACTGGGTGCCTGCCTAATATAACAGTGACATTACTGGGGTGCCAGGGTAATGTCACACTGCAAGCACTGGGTGCCTTCCTAATATAACAGTGACATTACTGGGGTACCAGGGTAATGTCACACTGCAAGCACTGGGTGCCTGCCTAATATAACAGTGACAATACTGGGGTGCCAGGGTAATGTCACACTGCAAGCACTGGGTGCCTGCCTAATATAACAGTGACAATACTGGGGTGCCAGGGTAATGTCACACTGCAAGCACTGGGTGCCTGCCTTATATAACAGTGACATTACTGGTGTGCCAGGGTAATGTCACACTGCAAGCACTGGGTGCCTGCCTTATATAACAGTGACATTACTGGGGTGCCAGGGTAATGTCACACTGCAAGCACTGGGTGCCTGCCTAATATAACAGTGACATTACTGGGGTGCCAGGGTAATGTCACACTGCAAGCACTGGGTGCCTGCCTAATATAACAGTGACATTACTGGGGTGCCAGGGTAATGTCACACTGCAAGAACTGGGTGCCTGCCTAATATAACAGTGACAATACTGGGGTGCCAGGGTAATGTCACACTGCAAGCACTGGGTACCTGCCTAATATAACAATGACATTACTGGGGTGCCAGGGTAATGTCACACTGCAAGCACTGGGTACCTGCCTAATATAACAATGACATTACTGGGGTGCCAGGGTAATGTCACACTGCCAGCACTGGGTGTCTGCCTAATATAACAGTGACATTACTGGGGTGCCAGGGTAATGTCACATGGCAAGCACTGGGTGCCTGCCTAATATAACAGTGACATTACTGGGGTGCCAGGGTAATGTCACACTGCAAGCACTGGGTGCCTGCCTAATATAACAGTGACAATACTGGGGTGCCAGGGTAATGTCACACTGCCAGCACTGGGTGCCTGCCTAATATAACAGTGACATTACTGGGGTGCCAGGGTAATGTCACACTGCCAGCACTGGGTGCCTGCCTAATATAACAGTGACATTACAGGGGTGCCAAGGTAATGTCACACTGCAAGCACTGGATGTCTGCCTAATATAACAGTGACATTACTGGGGTGCCAGGGTAATGTCACACTGCCAGCACTGGGTGCCTGCCTAATATAACAGTGACATTACTGGGGTGCCAGGGTAATGTCACACTGCCAGCACTGGGTGCCTGCCTAATATAACAGTGACATTACAGGGGTGCCAAGGTAATGTCACACTGCAAGCACTGGATGTCTGCCTAATATAACAGTGACATTACTGGGGTGCCAGGGTAATGTCACACTGCCAGCACTGGGTGCCTGCCTAATATAACAGTGACATTACTGGGGTGCCAGGGTAATGTCACACTGCCAGCACTGGGTGCCTGCCTAATATAACAGTGACATTACTGGGGTGCCAGGGTAATGTCACACTGCAAGCACTGGGTGCCTGCCTTATATAACTGTGACATTACTGGGGTGCCAGGGTAATGTCACACTGCCAGCACTGGGAGCCTGCCTAATATAACAGTGACATTACTGGGGTGCCAGGGTAATGTCACACTGCCAGCACTGGGTGCCTGCCTTATATAACAGTGCCATTACTGGGGTGCCAGGGTAATGTCACACTGCAAGCACTGGGTGCCTGCCTAATATAACAGTGCCATTACTGGGGTGCCAGGGTAATGTCACACTGCAAGCACTGGGTGCCTGCCTAATATAACAGTGACATTACTGGGGTGCCAGGGTAATGTCACACTGCCAGCACTGGGTGCCTACCTTATATAACTGTGACATTACTGGGGTGCCAGGGTAATGTCACACTGCCAGCACTGGGTGTCTGCCTAATATAACAGTGACATTACTGGGGTGCCAGGGTAATGTCACACTGCCAGCACTGAGTGCCTGCCTAATATAACAGTGACAATACTGGGGTGCCAGGGTAATGTCACACTGCAAGCACTGGGTGTCTGCCTAATATAACAGTGACATTACTGGGGTGCCAGGGTAATGTCACACTGCCAGCACTGGGTGCCTGCCTAATATAACAGTGACAATACTGGGGTGCCAGGGTAATGTCACACTGCAAGCACTGGGTGTCTGCCTAATATAACAGTGACAATACTGGGGTGCCAGGGTAATGTCACACTGCAAGCACTGGGTGCCTGCCTAATATAACAGTGACATTACTGGGGTGCCAGGGTAATGTCACACTGCCAGCACTGAGTGCCTGCCTAATATAACAGTGACAATACTGGGGTGCCAGGGTAATGTCACACTGCAAGCACTGGGTGCCTGCCTAATATAACAGTTACAATACTGGGGTGCCAGGGTAATGTCACACTGCCAGCACTGGGTGTCTGCCTAATATAACAGTGACATTACTGGGGTGAAAGGGGAATGTCACACTGCAAGCACTGGGAGCCTGCCTAATATAACAGTGACATTACTGGGGTGCCAGGGTAATGTCACACTGCAAGCACTGGGTGCCTGCCTCATATAACTGTGACATTACTGGGGTGCCAGGGTAATGTCACACTGCAAGCACTGGGTGCCTGCCTAATATAACAGTGACAATACTGGGGTGCCAGGGTAATGTCACACTGCAAGCACTGGGAGCCTGCCTAATATAACAGTGACAATACTGGGGTGCCAGGGTAATGTCACACTGCAAGCACTGGATGCCTGCCTAATATAACAGTGACAATACTGGGGTGCCAGGGTAATGTCACACTGCCAGCACTGGATGCCTGCCTAATATAACAGTGACAATACTGGGGTGCCAGGGTAATGTCACACTGCCAGCACTGGATGCCTGCCTAATATAACAGTGACAATACTGGGGTGCCAGGGTAATGTCACACTGCAAGCACTGGGTGCCTGCCTAATATAACAGTGACATTACTGGGGTGCCAGGGTAATGTCACACTGCAAGCACTGGGAGCCTGCCTAATATAACAGTGACAATACTGGGGTGCCAGGGTAATGTCACACTGCAAGCACTGGGTGCCTGCCTTATATAACAGTGACATTACTGGGGTGCCAGGGTAATGTCACACTGCAAGTACTGGGTGCCTGCCTAATATAACAGTGACAATACTGGGGTGCCAGGGTAATGTCACACTGCAAGCACTGGGTGCCTGCTTAATATAACAGTGACAATACTGGGGTGCCAGGGTAATGTCACACTGCAAGCACTGGGTGCCTGCCTAATATAACAGTGACATTACTGGGGTGCCAGGGTAATGTCACACTGCAAGCACTGGGTGCCTGCTTAATATAACAGTGACAATACTGGGGTGCCAGGGTAATGTCACACTGCAAGCACTGGGTGCCTGCCTAATATAACTGTGACATTACTGGGGTGCCAGGGTAATGTCACACTGCAAGCACTGGGTGCCTGCCTAATATAACAGTGCCATTACTGGGGTGCCAGGGTAATGTCACACTGCAAGCACTGGGTGCCTTCCTAATATAACAGTGACATTACTGGGGTACCAGGGTAATGTCACACTGCAAGCACTGGGTGCCTGCCTAATATAACAGTGACAATACTGGGGTGCCAGGGTAATGTCACACTGCAAGCACTGGGTGCCTGCCTAATATAACAGTGACAATACTGGGGTGCCAGGGTAATGTCACACTGCAAGCACTGGGTGCCTGCCTTATATAACAGTGACATTACTGGTGTGCCAGGGTAATGTCACACTGCAAGCACTGGGTGCCTGCCTAATATAACAGTGACATTACTGGGGTGCCAGGGTAATGTCACACTGCAAGCACTGGGTGCCTGCCTTATATAACAGTGACATTACTGGGGTGCCAGGGTAATGTCACACTGCAAGCACTGGGTGCCTGCCTAATATAACAGTGACATTACTGGGGTGCCAGGGTAATGTCACACTGCAAGCACTGGGTGCCTGCCTAATATAACAGTGACATTACTGGGGTGCCAGGGTAATGTCATACTGCAAGCACTGGGTGCCTGCCTAATATAACAGTGACATTACTGGTGTGCCAGGGTAATGTCACACTGCAAGCACTGGGTGCCTGCCTTATATAACAGTGACAATACTGGGGTGCCAGGGTAATGTCACACTGCAAGCACTGGGTGCCTGCCTTATATAACAGTGACATTACTGGGGTGCCAGGGTAATGTCACACTGCAAGCACTGGGTGCTGCCTAATATAACAGTGACATTACAGGGGTGCCAGGGTAATGTCACACGGCAAGCACTGGGAGCCTGCCTAATATAACAGTGACAATACTGGGGTGCCAGGGTAATGTCACACTGCCAGCACTGGGTGCCTGCCTAATATAACAGTGACATTACTGGGGTGCCAGGGTAATGTCACACTGCAAGCACTGGGTTCCTGCCTAATATAACAGTGACAATACTGGGGTGCCAGGGTAATGTCACACTGCAAGCACTGGGTACCTGCCTTTTATAACAGTGACATTACTGGGGTGCCAGGGTAATGTCACACTGCCAGCACTGGGTGCCTGCCTTATATAACAGTGACATTACTGGGGTGCCAGGGTAATGTCACACTGCCAGCACTGGGTGTCTGCCTAATATAACAGTGACATTACTGGGGTGCCAGGGTAATGTCACACTGCAAGCACTGGGTGCCTGCCTAAAATAACAGTGACATTACTGGGGTGCCAGGGTAATGTCATACTGCAAGCACTGGGTGCCTGCCTAATATAACAGTGACATTACTGGGGTGCCAGGGTAATGTCACACTGCAAGCACTGGGAGCCTGCCTTATATAACAGTGACAATACTGGGGTGCCAGGGTAATGTCACACTGCAAGCACTGGGTGCCTGCCTAATATAACAGTGACATTACTGGGGTGCCAGGGTAATGTCACACTGCAAGCACTGGGTGCCTGCCTAATATAACAGTGACAATACTGGGGTGCCAGGGTAATGTCACACTGCCAGCACTGGGTGCCTGCCTAATATAACAGTGACAATACTGGGGTGCCAGGGTAATGTCACACTGCAAGCACTGGGTGCCTGCTTAATATAACAGTGACATTACTGGGGTGCCAGGGTAATGTCACACTGCAAGCACTGGGTGCCTGCCTTATATAACAGTGACAATACTGGGGTGAAAGGGGAATGTCACACTGCAAGCACTGGGTGCCTGCCTAATATAACAGTGACATTACTGGGGTGCAAGGGTAATGTCACACTGCAAGCACTGGGAGCCTGCCTAATATAACAGTGACATTACTGGGGTGAAAGGGGAATGTCACACTGCAAGCACTGGGTGCCTGCCTTATATAACAGTGACAATACTGGGGTGAAAGGGGAATGTCACACTGCAAGCACTGGGTGCCTGCCTTATATAACAGTGACAATACTGGGGTGAAAGGGGAATGTCACACTGCAAGCACTGGGTGCCTGCCTAATATAACAGTGACATTACTGGGGTGCCAGGGTAATATCACACTGCAAGCACTGGGTGCCTGCCTAATATAACAGTGACATTACTGGGGTGCCAGGGTAATGTCACACTGCAAGCACTGGGTGCCTGCTTAATATAACAGTGACAATACTGGGGTGCCAGGGTAATGTCACACTGCAAGCACTGGGTGCCTGCCTAATATAACTGTGACATTACTGGGGTGCCAGGGTAATGTCACACTGCAAGCACTGGGTGCCTGCCTAATATAACAGTGACATTACTGGGGTGCCAGGGTAATGTCACACTGCAAGCACTGGGTGCCTTCCTAATATAACAGTGACATTACTGGGGTACCAGGGTAATGTCACACTGCAAGCACTGGGTGCCTGCCTAATATAACAGTGACAATACTGGGGTGCCAGGGTAATGTCACACTGCAAGCACTGGGTGCCTGCCTAATATAACAGTGACAATACTGGGGTGCCAGGGTAATGTCACACTGCAAGCACTGGGTGCCTGCCTTATATAACAGTGACATTACTGGTGTGCCAGGGTAATGTCACACTGCAAGCACTGGGTGCCTGCCTTATATAACAGTGACATTACTGGGGTGCCAGGGTAATGTCACACTGCAAGCACTGGGTGCCTGCCTAATATAACAGTGACATTACTGGGGTGCCAGGGTAATGTCACACTGCAAGCACTGGGTGCCTGCCTAATATAACAGTGACATTACTGGGGTGCCAGGGTAATGTCACACTGCAAGAACTGGGTGCCTGCCTAATATAACAGTGACAATACTGGGGTGCCAGGGTAATGTCACACTGCAAGCACTGGGTACCTGCCTAATATAACAATGACATTACTGGGGTGCCAGGGTAATGTCACACTGCAAGCACTGGGTACCTGCCTAATATAACAATGACATTACTGGGGTGCCAGGGTAATGTCACACTGCCAGCACTGGGTGTCTGCCTAATATAACAGTGACATTACTGGGGTGCCAGGGTAATGTCACATGGCAAGCACTGGGTGCCTGCCTAATATAACAGTGACATTACTGGGGTGCCAGGGTAATGTCACACTGCAAGCACTGGGTGCCTGCCTAATATAACAGTGACAATACTGGGGTGCCAGGGTAATGTCACACTGCAAGCACTGGGTGCCTGCTTAATAGAACAGTGACATTACTGGGGTGCCAGGGTAATGTCACACTGCAAGCACTGGGTGCCTGCCTTATATAACAGTGACAATACTGGGGTGCCAGGGTAATGTCACACTGCAAGCACTGGGTGCCTGCTTAATATAACAGTGACATTACTGGGGTGCCAGGGTAATGTCACACTGCAAGCACTGGGTGCCTGCCTTATATAACAGTGACACTACTGGGGTGCCAGGGTAATGTCACACTGCAAGCACTGGGTGCCTGCCTTATATAACAGTGACATTACTGGGGTGCCAGGGTAATGTCACACTGCAAGCAATGGGTGCCTGCCTTATATAACAGTGACATTACTGGGGTGCCAGGGTAATGTCACACTGCAAGCACTGGGTGCCTGCCTTATATAACAGTGACACTACTGGGGTGCCAGGGTAATGTCACACTGCAAGCACTGGGTGCCTGCCTTATATAACAGTGACACTACTGGGGTGCCAGGGTAAT
Source organism: Pseudophryne corroboree (assembly GCF_028390025.1). Lineage (NCBI taxonomy): Eukaryota > Metazoa > Chordata > Amphibia > Anura > Myobatrachidae > Pseudophryne > Pseudophryne corroboree. The sequence goes on along the minus strand of NW_026967598.1, from coordinate 240,726 downwards.
GTCACACTGCCAGCACTGGGTGCCTGCCTTATATAACAGTGACATTACTGGGGTGAAAGGGGAATGTCACACTGCAAGCACTGGGTGCCTGCCTAATATAACAGTGACATTACTGGGGTGCCAGGGTAATGTCACACTGCAAGCACTGGGTGCCTGCCTTATATAACAGTGACATTACTGGGGTGCCAGGGTAATGTCACACTGCAAGCACTGGATGTCTGCCTAATATAACAGTGACATTACTGGGGTGCCAGGGTAATGTCACACTGCAAGCACTGGGTGCCTGCTTAATATAACAGTGACATTACTGGGGTGCCAGGGTAATGTCACACTGCAAGCACTGGGTGCCTGCCTAATATAACAGTGACATTACTGGGGTGCCAGGGTAATGTCACACTGCCAGCACTGGGTGCCTGCCTAATATAACAGTGACATTACTGGGGTGCCAGGGTAATGTCACACTGCCAGCACTGGGTGCCTGCCTAATATAGCACACTATAGGATTTCTTTTTTTATGGTAGGTGGGAAGTGTCCAGGACTGCCTTATATTACACACAGTGCAGACAATAGGACTCTGGGGGTACGGGCGAGTCCGTTTCATGTTATGACATCACACGGTAATCACGCAGTGCTACTATGGGAATGTTTTTGCAGGCTGGATTTCTTCATGGGGTACGTCCAAGGGCCCTTTGGGACACATGGCACCCTAGGCAGAAGCCTAGGTTGCCTTGTGGGAAATCTGGGGCTGAGCACAGGCCTGAGTTCTTGCATCAACAGGTCCTAAATAACTGTAGCTTTCCTGGCGGTACCGGGGCTTATGTAGGGACAGGTGGAATCTATGTTATTTATACATTTCCAGTTGGTGGAAAATGCCTGAAACTTGTACAAAACAAATGGAGCTTTATATTATACACAGCCAGAATCAGAGCAATCACTAATGAAGAAGGAAACATGTCCAGGGTTTACTGGAGAATGCCCTCACCTGGGTGTGTTTCACACTTAGCATTCTCAGATTGGGGGTCTGATGTACCAGCAGGCTGAGTGAGCACTCAGTAACAGCTGTCTGATTGAAACTCAGGTGAGTTAATGGACAACAAGCATTCATCAGGAAATCGCTCATCCCATTATCGCTGACTTTGGTCTGATCCAAGATAAGATGTGAAAGATGCTTTAAACCTAAAGTAATGGAGAGACAAAAGGAGATTTATGGTAAGACTTAACATTGTTAAATCTCTTTCTGCGAGGTTCACTGGTTTCCACAGGGAATTACATCAGGGTGTAGAGTTGGATCTTGATCCGAGCCACCAACAGGCTAAAGCTTTGACTGTTCCCAGGTTGCACTGCACCGCCTCCTCTATAACCCCGCCTCCAGGCACTGGAGCTAAGTTTTGTTAACCAGTCCAATGCAGCAGCAGGTAAAGAGACGGCAGGTGTTAGTAGCCACATACACCACACTCTCACGACAGGAGAAGGTACCAGCGGCTAATGCCATACAAACCCAAAGAAGCTAAGTGCGTCAGGGTGGGCGCCCTGTGGAACCCAGTGTACCTCGCAGAAAGAGATTTAACAAACGTAGGTTCTTACCATAAATCTCTTTTTCTGCAGCGGGGTAGACTGGGCACCACAGGGAATAACATTGGGGATGTCCTAAAGCAGTCCTAATGGGAGGGGACGTACTGTAGCGGGCACAAGAACCCGGCGTCCAAAAGAAGCATCCTGGGAGGTGGAAATATCAAAGGCATAGAACCTAATGAACGTGTTCACTGAGAAACACGTAGCCGCCTTGCACGATTGTTCAGTGGACACACCATGGCGGGCCGCCCAAGAAGGTCCAACAGACCGATTAGAATGGGCCTTGATAGCCGCAGGAGCTGGGTTCCAGCCTGTACATAAGCATGTGTAATCACCATCCTAATCCCTCTGGCCAAGGTCTGCTTATTCACAGGCCAGCCACGTTTGTGAAAACCAAAAAGTACAAAAAGAGAATCTGATCTCCTGATAGAGGCAGTCCTCTCTACATATATACGGAGAGCCCGTACCACATCCAAAGACCGCTCTTTGGAGGACAAACCAGGAGAGATAAAGGCCGGAACCACAATCTCTTGGTTAAGGTGGAAAGATGACACCACCTTAGGTAGATAACCAGGGCGACTTCTAAGAACTGCCCGGTCACGGTGAAAAATCAGAACAGGTGGACGACAGGACAAAGCGCCTAAGTCTGACACCCTCCTAGCAGAGGCAATAGCCAACAGAAAAATTACCTGTAGCATAAGGCATTTAAGGTCCACAGACTCAAGAGGTTCAAACGGAGACTCTTGTAGGGCATTAAGAACAACAGACCGATCCCATGGAGCCACAGGAGGAACATAGGGAGGCTGAATCCGTAGTACGCCCTGAGTGAATGTATGAACGTCAGGAATAGATAAAAAATTTTGCTGAAACCACACCAATGCAGAAATGTGAACCTTGAGGGAGGCCAGGCAAAGTTCTAAATCAAGGCCTTGTTGCAAAAAAGCCAGAAGTCTGGAAGTACTAAACATGTATGCAACGTAATTCTTAGCCACACCAGGTGAAGTAAGAATTCCAGACCCTATAATAAATCCGTGCAGAAGCCGGTTTGCGGGCCTTCAACATAGTTTGAATAACCGCCTCAGAAAATCCTTGGCCCTCAGGACTGAAGCTTCAAGAACCACGCCGTCAAAGCCAGTCTTGCCAGGTCCTGGTAAACACAAGGAACCTGAACGAGGAGGTCTGGGCGTTGAGGAAGTAGAAGAGGAGGCTCAATGGAGAGACCTTGCAGGTCTGAGAACCAATGCCATCTGGGCCATGCCGGAGCGACTAGAAGCAGTATTCCCCCTTCTTGCTTGAACTTCCGTATTACCCTGGGCAGAAGTGACACCGGAGGGAACACGTATGGCAGCCGAAAGTTCCATGGAATTGCCAGTACGTCCACGAACGCTGCTTGAGGATCCCTTGTCCTTGATCCGAAGACCAGAACCTTGTGATTGTGTCGAAACGCCATCAGGTCCACATCTGGTAGGCCCCACTTGTCCATTAGGAGTTGACAGACTTCCTGATGAAGACTCCACTCTCCAGTTTGTACGTTCTGATGACTGAGGAAGTCCGCTTCCCAGTTGAGGACTCACGGAATGAACACTGCCAATATGGCTGGCAGATGGCGTTCCGCCCATTGTAGGATTTTTGACACTTCCATTATTGCCATGCGGCTTCGAGTGCCGCCTTGATGATTTATGTATGCCACCGTGGTGGCGTTGTCTGACTGTACTTGAACAGGCCTATTCTGTACCAGAGGCAGAGGAAGTTTAAGGGCATTGAACACTGCACGCAATTCCAGAATATTTATCGGGAGAAGAGATTTCTCCCTGGTCCACCTTGAAGAGAGTGTTGCTCCAACACCGTGCCCCAACCCGCAGACTGGCATCCGTCGCTCGGAGGACCCAGTTGGAGATCCAGAAGGGATGACCCCTGCTCAATTGTTGGCCCTGTAGCCACCAGCTCAGTGACAGACGAACCTCCAGATTCAAGGAGATTATTTGAGTCCTGATCTGGTGAGGCAGGCCATCCTACTTGAAAAGGATTAACCTCTGTAGAGGGCGGGAATGACATTGAGCGTACTCTACCATGTCGAAAGCCAACATCATGAGGCCTAGTACTTGCATAGCCGAGTGTATCGACACTCTTGGACGAGAGAGGAAGCATCTGATCCTGTCCTGAAGTTTCAGGACCTTCTGTGGAGACAAGAACAAACATTGGTTGTGTGTGTCCAGTAATGCCCCACAGGTGCACCATGCTCTGAGCAGGGACCAGTGAGGATTTCTTCCAGTTGATGAGCCACCCGTGGGCTTGTATGAGTTGGACCGTCAGTTCCAGATGACGGAGGAGAACCTCTGGGGAGTTCGCCAGGATCAACAAGTCATCCAGATATGGCAGGATCCTGATACCCTGACGGCGGAGAAGTGCCGTCATGACCGCCATGACCTTGGTGAAGATCCGAGGAGCCGTGGTCAGTCCAAAAGGCAAGGTTTGGAACGGAGTATGAAGGTTGCCAACAGCAAACCATAGATATTGCTGATGCGACATGACAATAGGTATGTGTATAGGTAGATAAGCATCCTGTATGTCCAGGGATACCATATAGTCCTTGGGTTCCAAAGCCAGTACAATAGAGTGCAGAGTTTCCATCCGGAATTTGGACACCCTCACAAATTTGTTCAAAGATTTGAGGTTGAGTATAGGTCGGGAGGATCCATTCGGCTTCGGAACTAGAAACAGCGTCAAATGAGACAGAGGCATTGGCACTATCACTCCTGTATCCAAGAGGGATTGGACAACCAAATGTAGTATGTGCTTTTAATGGATCCGAAGGGATAACCATTTAGCAAAACTGGCGAGGGGGACGTATCTTGAAAGAGATCGCATACCCGTGAGAGGCCACTTCCTGCACCCAGGCGTCTGAAGTGTTCTTTAACCATACCTGGGCGAGCTGCAGAAGTCTGCCTCCCACCCTGGGGTTCCCCCGGTGGAAGGCCCACCCCATCATGCAGCAGGCTTGTCCGGTTTGGAAGCAGGCTGATGGGCAGACCAAGAACATTTAGGTTTGGGCTTAGAGGACTTGGAAGTGCGAGCCTGTCTAGGGTACGCCTGACCCTTTGCTTTACTTGGAGGTCGAAAGGAACGAAAAGTAGTACTCTTAGCCTTCAGAACCGAAGGATTAGTACTTGGGAGAAACGCAGTCTTGGCCGATGCCAAGTCGGTCATAATCTTGTTCAGATCATCTCCAAATAGTATATCTCCCTTAAAAGGGAGTACCTCCAAGGTCTTCTAAGAGTCCAGGTCCACCGACCAGGACCGTAACCACAGAATCCGGCGAGCCAGGATAGACATAGTAGATGCCTTGGCCGCCATAACGGATGCATCAGAGGCCTCCTCCTGAATATAGTGGGAGGCTGTGGTAATATAGGACAGATATTGTCTGGCAGTGTCAGAAAAATTCAGAAGTAGCTCTTCCTCAATTGCTTGAACCCATGCTTCAATGCCTTTTGCAGCCCAAGAGGCTGCCATAGTGGGTCTATGTACAGCACCTGTAAGAGTGTAAATAGACTTCAAGCAACCCTCCAAACGCTTATCTGTCGGTTCCTTCAAAGAGGTGACGGTGGTGACAGGCAGAGTAGATGACACCACAAGACGGGCTACATGTGAGTCCACTGGTGGCAAGGTTACTCAACTCCTCAGAGAAAGGGTAACGAGCTAGCATCTTTTTAGACAGGGAGAATTTCTTACCTGGAGATGACCAGGATTCCTGACGTACAGTATGTCAATTAAATGGTCAGAATGTGGTAAGACTAATTTAGAAACATTCTGACGTTTGAACTTTTCAGGTTTCTTAGACGTATCAGGAAGGTCAATCTCATCATCAATCTGAAGAATCAGCTTGATAGCCTCCACTAGAGCAGGAACATCAACCTGTGTTGTAGAATCTTCGTTAGAATCAGCAGTATCAGCATCTGATGGATCAGTATATTCCCCATCCGAATCGGAAGAATCATCCAAAATATTAGTGGATTGTGAGGAAGAAATGGCTCGCTTAGATGACCCTTTGGTCCCAGTAGGGCGAGGGTTGTTTTTGTTTAACCAAAAACTGATTTAATTGCTGTAACTGGGTTGACAGAGTATCCGCCCATGGTGGATTAACTACAGGGACAATATGTGGCTGTAATGGCACAGGAGGTCCCACAGGGGGAGCAAGTTTTGTTACAAGCGTAGTCAGCATATTTGAAAATTCAGCCCAATGTGCATCTACCACTGGTGCTGCGGGCTGACTGGGGGGTGCAGAACATCCAGTACCTGAACCCTCAGCAGAAATCATTTCCTCAGGTAAATCCGTGGCGCCAGCACTGCATGATGCAGGTGCGTCCGCGGATTTCCTGCCCTGTGTAGCAGAGATTATTGGAAATGTAGCCTTAGGGCGTATCAGTACAATATAGCCAGACAAACACAATACCTGACAAGACCCCCCCCACAATTGCAGAACACAAACAGAGGATTTAAGTGGTGTGAGGTGACTGAAACACACAGTGAAAAATACAAAACAGTATATCCTGTGGAACACTATATGGTATATGAGACCCTGATGCACTTAGTTCCCCAGGGCACAGAATATAGTGATAGCAAGATGTGTGATACACAGAATAGAATCCACACAGCAGTTATAGGCACACACAGTCACATGTACAATGCAGAAATTATTACATATAAACAATAAGATTGCACTGTACTAGTAAAACTACATAAAACTATGTAGGTATATAGATATAACAATGCACAGTAATACTGGATGTATATCACAGGGTACTTGTAGTAACTATCCCTGTAGTAATGCACTTGTTCTTAACTATCACTGTCTAAACGACATGTAGAATACGTAAGTGTCCTGTAAATGCACAGCGCTGATGAGACTGCCGGCTTTACAGAGGAGACATTGCCCAGCAGTCTCAGGATCAGCGCAGCTCTGTGAAATGACGTCGAAACGGAGTGAGGGAGAAAGCGAGATGCAGCTCCAGGGCGGGAACATCCGCTGTAGTTGGCGCCTGGGGCTGGAGGAGGGGCTACAGGTCAGCGCCTTATCCCCTCTGCTGGACTTCACCACCGGGTACTATGGAGCCTATCATAAACAGATTTTAGTAAATCCGACCCGTGCCCCTTGCCCTGGTGGATATAGTGGGGTCCCTGCACGGCCACAGTGTCCACGGCAGCGGCGCGATCTGTCTCCTGGGACTGTGACTGGATCGCGATTTCAGCAGGTCCCACCTGGGGGACCCTCTTACCTCCTCCCTGAAGTGCGGCCATGCGACCCAGGAGAGCAGCAGCGGTGATGTGTGCCTGATGACCGTAGCGCCTCCACTGCAAGTACCCGGCAGAAGTATACAGCGCGCAGAAGTATATAGCGCCGCTGGGGGAGGTGATGGAGCCGCAGCACAGAGGGGCCCTCATTCCGAGTTGATCGCACCAAGCAACTTTTTGCTGCTGGTGCGATCAACTAATCTCCGCCTATGGGGGAGTGTATTTCTGCATAGCAGGGCTGCGATCAATAGTCCACGCCTATGGGGGAGTGTATTATAGGATAGCAGGATGCGATCAATAGTCCCCGCCTATGGGGGAGTGTATTATAGGATAGCAGGATGCGATCAATAGACCACGCCTATGGGGGAGTGTATTATAGGATAGCAGGGCTGCGATCAATAGTCCACGCCTATGGGGGAGTGTATTATAGGATAGCAGGGTGCGATCAATAGTCCACGCCTATGGGGGAGTGTATTATAGGATAGCAGGGCTGCGATCAATAGTCCACGCCTATGGGGGAGTGTATTATAGGATAGCAGGATGCGATCAATAGTCCACGCCTATGGGGGAGTGTATTATAGGATAGCAGGGCTGTGATCAATAGTCCCCGCCTATGGGGGAGTGTATTATAGGATAGCAGGCTGCGATCAATAGTCCCCGCCTATGGGGGAGTGTATTATAGGATAGCAGGGCTGCGATCAATAGTCCACGCCTATGGGGGAGTGTATTATAGGATAGCAGGGCTGCGATCAATAGTCCACGCCTATGGGGGAGTGTATTATAGGATAGCAGGGCTGCAATCAATAGTCCCCGCCTATGGGGGAGTGTATTATAGGATAGCAGGATGCGATCAATAGTCCCCGCCTATGGGGGAGTGTATTATAGGATAGCAGGATGCGATCAATAGACCACGCCTATGGGGGAGTGTATTATAGGATAGCAGGGCTGCGATCAATAGTCCACGCCTATGGGGGAGTGTATTATAGGATAGCAGGGTGCGATCAATAGTCCACGCCTATGGGGGAGTGTATTATAGGATAGCAGGGTGCGATCAATAGTCCACGCCTATGGGGGAGTGTATTATAGGATAGCAGGGCTGCAATCAATAGTCCTCGCCTATGGGGGAGTGTATTATAGGATAGCAGGATGCGATCAATAGTCCCCGCCTATGGGGGAGTGTATTATAGGATAGCAGGGTGCGATCAATAGTCCACGCCTATGGGGGAGTGTATTATAGGATAGCAGGGCTGCAATCAATAGTCCCCGCCTATGGGGGAGTGTATTATAGGATAGCAGGATGCGATCAATAGTCCCCGCCTATGGGGGAGTGTATTATAGGATAGCAGGATGCGATCAATAGTCCCCGCCTATGGGGGAGTGTATTATAGGATAGCAGGGCTGCGATCAATAGTCCTCGCCTATGGGGGAGTGTATTATAGGATAGCAGGGCTGCGATCAATAGTCCACGCCTATGGGGGAGTGTATTATAGGATAGCAGGGCTGCGATCAATAGTCCCCGCCTATGGGGGAGTGTATTATAAGATAGCAGGGCTGCGATCAATAGTCCTCGCCTATGGGGGAGTGTATTATAAGATAGCAGGGCTGCGATCAATAGTCCTCGCCTATGGGGGAGTGTATTATAGGATAGCAGGATGCGATCAATAGTCCACGCCTATGGGGGAGTGTATTATAGGATAGCAGGGCTGCGATCAATAGTCCACGCCTATGGGGGAGTGTATTATAGGATAGCAGGGCTGCGATCAATAGTCCCCGCCTATGGGGGAGTGTATTATAGGATAGCAGGGCTGCGATCAATAGACCTCGCCTATGGGGGAGTGTATTATAGGATAGCAGGGTGCGATCAATAGTCCACGCCTATGGGGGAGTGTATTATAGGATAGCAGGGCTGCGATCAATAGTCCCCGCCTATGGGGGAGTGTATTATAAGATAGCAGGGCTGCGATCAATAGTCCTCGCCTATGGGGGAGTGTATTATAAGATAGCAGGGCTGCGATCAATAGTCCACGCCTATGGGGGATTGTATTATAGGATAGCAGGGTGCGATCAATAGTCCTCGCCTATGGGGGAGTGTATTATAGGATAGCAGGATGCGATCAATAGTCCACGCCTATGGGGGAGTGTATTATAGGATAGCAGGGCTGCGATCAATAGTCCCCGCCTATGGGGGAGTGTATTATAAGATAGCAGGGCTGCGATCAATAGTCCTCGCCTATGGGGGAGTGTATTATAAGATAGCAGGGCTGCGATCAATAGTCCTCGCCTATGGGGGAGTGTATTATAGGATAGCAGGGCTGCGATCAATAGTCCACGCCTATGGGGGAGTGTATTATAGGATAGCAGGGCTGCGATCAATAGTCCCCGCCTATGGGGGAGTGTATTATAGGATAGCAGGGCTGCGATCAATAGTCCCCGCCTATGGGGGAGTGTATTATAGGATAGCAGGGCTGCGATCAATAGACCACGCCTATGGGGGAGTGTATTATAGGATAGCAGGGTGCGATCAATAGACCACGCCTATGGGGGAGTGTATTATAGGATAGCAGGGTGCGATCAATAGTCCCCGCCTATGGGGGATTGTATTATAGGATAGCAGGATGAGATCAATAGTCCACGCCTATGGGGGAGTGTATTATAGGATAGCAGGGCTGCGATCAATAGTCCACACCTATGGGGGAGTGTATTATAGGATAGCAGGGTGCGATCAATAGTCCACGCCTATGGGGGAGTGTATTATAGGATAGCAGGGCTGCGATCAATAGTCCACGCCTATGGGGGATTGTATTATAGGATAGCAGGCTGCGATCAATAGTCCACGCCTATGGGGGAGTGTATTATAGGATAGCAGGGCTGCGATCAACTAATCTCCGCCTATGGGGGAGTGTATTATAGGATAGCAGGGCTGCGATCAATAGTCCACGCCTATGGGGGAGTGTATTATAGGATAGCAGGTTGCGATCAATAGTACCCGCCTATGGGGGAGTGTATTATAGGATAGCAGGGCTGCGATCAATAGTCCCCGCCTATGGGGGAGTGTATTATAGGATAGCAGGGCTGCGATCAATAGTCCCCGCCTATGGGGGAGTGTATTATATTATAGCAGGGATGCGATCAATAGTCCACGCCTATGGGGGAGTGTATTATATTATAGCAGGGATGCGATCAATAGTCCCCGCCTATGGGGGAGTGTATTATAGGATAGCAGGATGCGATCAATAGTCCACGCCTATGGGGGAGTGTATTATAGGATAGCAGGATGCGATCAATAGTCCACGCCTATGGGGGAGTGTATTATATTATAGCAGGGATGCGATCAATAGTCCCCGCCTATGGGGGAGTGTATTATAGGATAGCAGGGCTGCGATCAATAGTCCACGCCTATGGGGGAGTGTATTATAGGATAGCAGGATGCGATCAATAGTCCACGCCTATGGGGGAGTGTATTATAGGATAGCAGGGCTGCGATCAATAGTCCATGCCTATGGGGGAGTGTATTATAGGATAGCAGGATGCGATCAATAGTCCCCGCCTATGGGGGAGTGTATTATAGGATAGCAGGGCTGCGATCAATAGTCCCCGCCTATGGGGGAGTGTATTATAGGATAGCAGGGCTGCGATCAATAGTCCTCGCCTATGGGGGAGTGTATTATAGGATAGCAGGGCTGCGATCAATAGTCCCCGCCTATGGGGGAGTGTATTATAGGATAGCAGGGCTGCAATCAATAGTCCCCGCCTATGGGGGAGTGTATTATAGGATTGCAGGGCTGCGATCAATAGTCCCCGCCTATGGGGGAGTGTATTATAGGATAGCAGGGTGCGATCAATAGTCCACGCCTATGGGGGAGTGTATTATAGGATAGCAGGGCTGCGATTAATAGTCCACACCTATGGGGGAGTGTATTATAGGATAGCAGGGCTGCGATCAATAGTCCCCGCCTATGGGGGAGTGTATTATAGGATAGCAGGATGCGATCAATAGTCCTCGCCTATGGGGGAGTGTATTATAGGATAGCAGGGTGCGATTAATAGTCCACACCTATGGGGGAGTGTATTATAGGATAGCAGGGCTGCGATCAATAGTCCCCGCCTATGGGGGAGTGTATTATAGGATAGCAGGATGCGATCAATAGTCCATGCCTATGGGGGAGTGTATTATAGGATAGCAGGGTGCGATCAATAGTCCACACCTATGGGGGAGTGTATTATAGGATAGCAGGGCTGCGATCAATAGTCCCCGCCTATGGGGGAGTGTATTATAGGATAGCAGGATGCGATCAATAGTCCACGCCTATGGGGGAGTGTATTATAGGATAGCAGGGCTGCGATCAATAGTCCACGCCTATGGGGGAGTGTATTATAGGATAGCAGGGTGCGATCAATAGACCCCGCCTATGGGGGAGTGTATTATAGGATAGCAGGGCTGCGATCAATAGTCCTCGCCTATGGGGGAGTGTATTATAGGATAGCAGGCTGCGATCAATAGTCCACGCCTATGGGGGAGTGTATTATAGGATAGCAGGGCTGCGATCAACTAATCTCCGCCTATGTGGGAGTGTATTATAGGATAGCAGGATGCGATCAATAGTCCATGCCTATGGGGGAGTGTATTATAGGATAGCAGGTTGCGATCAATAGTCCCCGCCTATGGGGCAGTGTATTATAGGATAGCAGGGCTGCGATCAATAGTCCCCGCCTATGGGGGAGTGTATTATAGGATAGCAGGTTGCGATCAATAGTCCCCGCCTATGGGGGAGTGTATTATAGGATAGCAGGGCTGCGATCAATAGTCCCCACCTATGGGGGAGTGTATTATAGGATAGCAGGGCTGCAATCAATAGTCCACGCCTATGGGGGAGTGTATTATAGGATAGCAGGGCTGTGATCAATAGTCCACGCCTATGGGGGAGTGTATTATAGGATAGCAGGGCTGCGATCAATAGTCCACGCCTATGGGGGAGTGTATTATAGGATAGCAGGATGCGATCAATAGTCCACGCCTATGGGGGAGTGTATTATAGGATAGCAGGGCTGCGATCAATAGTCCTCGCCTATGGGGGAATGTATTATAGGATAGCAGGGCTGCGATCAATAGTCCCCGCCTATGGGGGAGTGTATTATAGGATAGCAGGGCTGCGATCAATAGTCCCCACCTATGGGGGAGTGTATTATAGGATAGCAGGGCTGCAATCAATAGTCCACGCCTATGGGGGAGTGTATTATAGGATAGCAGGGCTGTGATCAATAGTCCACGCCTATGGGGGAGTGTATTATAGGATAGCAGGGCTGCGATCAATAGTCCACGCCTATGGGGGAGTGTATTATAGGATAGCAGGGCTGCGATCAATAGTCCCCGCCTATGGGGGAGTGTATTGTAGGATAGCAGGGTGCGATCAATAGTCCATGCCTATGGGGGAGTGTATTATAGGATAGCAGGATGCGATCAATAGTCCATGCCTATGGGGGAGTGTATTATAGGATAGCAGGGCTGCGATCAATAGTCCATGCCTATGGGGGAGTGTATTATAGGATAGCAGGGTGCGATCAATAGTCCATGCCTATGGGGGAGTGTATTGTAGGATAGCAGGGTGCGATCAATAGTCCTCGCCTATGGGGGAGTGTATTATAGGATAGCAGGATGCGATCAATAGTCCACGCCTATGGGGGAGTGTATTATAGGATAGCAGGGTGCGATCAATAGTCCTCGCCTATGGGGGAGTGTATTATAGGATAGCAGGGTGCGATCAATAGTCCTCGCCTATGGGGGAGTGTATTATAGGATAGCAGGATGCGATCAATAGTCCACGCCTATGGGGGAGTGTATTATAGGATAGCAGGCTGCGATCAATAGTCCACGCCTATGGGGCAGTGTATTATAGGATAGCAGGGCTGCGATCAATAGTCCATGCCTATGGGGGAGTGTATTATAGGATAGCAGGGCTGCGATCAATAGTCCATGCCTATGGGGGAGTGTATTATAGGATAGCAGGATGCGATCAATAGTCCACGCCTATGGGGGAGTGTATTATAGGATAGCAGGATGCGATCAATAGTCCACGCCTATGGGGGAATGTATTATAGGATAGCAGGATGCGATCAATAGTCCACGCCTATGGGGGATTGTATTATAGGATAGCAGGGCTGCGATCAATAGTCCACACCTATGGGGGAGTGTATTATAGGATAGCAGGATGCGATCAATAGTCCACGCCTATGGGGGATTGTATTATAGGATAGCAGGGCTGCGATCAATAGACCACGCCTATGGGGGAGTGTATTATAGGATAGCAGGGTGCGATCAATAGTCCACGCCTATGGGGGAGTGTATTATAGGATAGCAGGGCTGCGATCAATAGTCCAGACCTATGGGGGAGTGTATTATAGGATAGCAGGGCTGCGATCAATAGTCCTCGCCTATGGGGGAGTGTATTATAGGATAGCAGGCTGCGATCAATAGTCCCCGCCTATGGGGGAGTGTATTATAGGATAGCAGGGCTGCGATCAATAGTCCCCACCTATGGGGGAGTGTATTATAGGATAGCAGGATGCGATCAATAGTCCACGCCTATGGGGGAGTGTATTATAGGATAGCAGGGCTGCAATCAATAGTCCACGCCTATGGGGGAGTGTATTATAGGATAGCAGGGCTGTGATCAATAGTCCACGCCTATGGGGGAGTGTATTATAGGATAGCAGGGCTGCGATCAATAGTCCACGCCTATGGGGGAGTGTATTATAGGATAGCAGGGCTGCGATCAATAGTCCACGCCTATGGGGGAGTGTATTATAGGATAGCAGGGCTGCGATCAATAGTCCCCGCCTATGGGGCAGTGTATTATAGGATAGCAGGGCTGCGATCAATAGTCCATGCCTATGGGGGAGTGTATTATAGGATAGCAGGGCTGCGATCAATAGTCCCCGCCTATGGGGGAGTGTATTATAGGATAGCAGGGCTGCGATCAATAGTCCACGCCTATGGGGGAGTGTATTATAGGATAGCAGGGCTGCGATCAATAGTCCCCGCCTATGGGGGAGTGTATTGTAGGATAGCAGGGCTGCGATCAATAGTCCATGCCTATGGGGGAGTGTATTATAGGATAGCAGGGCTGCGATCAATAGTCCACGCCTATGGGGGAGTGTATTATAGGATAGCAGGGCTGCGATCAATAGTCCCCGCCTATGGGGCAGTGTATTATAGGATAGCAGGGCTGCGATCAATAGTCCATGCCTATGGGGGAGTGTATTATAGGATAGCAGGGCTGCGATCAATAGTCCCCGCCTATGGGGGAGTGTATTATAGGATAGCAGGGCTGCGATCAATAGTCCACGCCTATGGGGGAGTGTATTGTAGGATAGCAGGGTGCGATCAATAGTCCATGCCTATGGGGGAGTGTATTATAGGATAGCAGGATGCGATCAATAGTCCATGCCTATGGGGGAGTGTATTATAGGATAGCAGGGTGCGATCAATAGTCCATGCCTATGGGGGAGTGTATTATAGGATAGCAGGGCTGCGATCAATAGTCCATGCCTATGGGGGAGTGTATTGTAGGATAGCAGGGTGCGATCAATAGTCCTCGCCTATGGGGGAGTGTATTATAGGATAGCAGGATGCGATCAATAGTCCACGCCTATGGGGGAGTGTATTATAGGATAGCAGGCTGCGATCAATAGTCCACGCCTATGGGGCAGTGTATTATAGGATAGCAGGGCTGCGATCAATAGTCCACACCTATGGGGGAGTGTATTATAGGATAGCAGGATGCGATCAATAGTCCACGCCTATGGGGGAGTGTATTATAGGATAGCAGGGCTGCGATCAATAGTCCATACCTATGGGGGAGTGTATTATAGGATAGCAGGATGCGATCAATAGTCCACGCCTATGGGGGAGTGTATTATAGGATAGCAGGATGCGATCAATAGTCCACACCTATGGGGGAATGTATTATAGGATAGCAGGATGCGATCAATAGTCCACGCCTATGGGGGATTGTATTATAAGATAGCAGGGCTGCGATCAATAGTCCACACCTATGGGGGAGTGTATTATAGGATAGCAGGATGCGATCAATAGTCCACGCCTATGGGGGATTGTATTATAGGATAGCAGGGCTGCGATCAATAGACCACGCCTATGGGGGAGTGTATTATAGGATAGCAGGGCTGCGATCAATAGTCCAGACCTATGGGGGAGTGTATTATAGGATAGCAGGGTTGCGATCAATAGTCCTCGCCTATGGGGGAGTGTATTATAGGATAGCAGGCTGCGATCAATAGTCCACGCCTATGGGGGATTGTATTATAGGATAGCAGGCTGCGATCAATAGTCCACGCCTATGGGGGAGTGTATTATAGGATAGCAGGGCTGCGATCAACTAATCTCCGCCTATGGGGGAGTGTATTATAGGATAGCAGGGCTGCGATCAATAGTCCATGCCTATGGGGGAGTGTATTATAGGATAGCAGGATGCGATCAATAGTCCATGCCTATGGGGGAGTGTATTATAGGATAGCAGGGCTGAGATCAATAGTCCATGCCTATGGGGGAGTGTATTATAGGATAGCAGGGCTGAGATCAATAGTCCCCGCCTATGGGGGATTGTATTATAGGATAGCAGGGTGCGATCAATAGTCCACGCCTATGGGGGAGTGTATTATAGGATAGCAGGATGCGATCAATAGTCCCCGCCTATGGGGGAGTGTATTATAGGATAGCAGGGCTGCGATCAATAGTCCACGCCTATGGGGGAGTGTATTATAGGATAGCAGGGTGCGATCAATAGTCCACGCCTATGGGGGAGTGTATTATAGGATAGCAGGATGCGATCAATAGTCCTCGCCTATGGGGGAATGTATTATAGGATAGCAGGATGCGATCAATAGTCCACGCCTATGGGGGAGTGTATTATAGGATAGCAGGGCTGCGATCAATAGTCCACGCCTATGGGGCAGTGTATTATAGGATAGCAGGCTGCGATCAATAGTCCACGCCTATGGGGGAGTGTATTATAGGATAGCAGGGCTGCGATTAATAGTCCCCGCCTATGGGGGAGTGTATTATAAGATAGCAGGGCTGCGATCAATAGTCCCCACCTATGGGGGAATGTATTATAGGATAGCAGGATGCGATCAATAGTCCACGCCTATGGGGGAATGTATTATAGGATAGCAGGATGCGATCAATAGTCCACGCCTATGGGGGAGTGTATTATAGGATAGCAGGATGCGATCAATAGTCCTCGCCTATGGGGGAATGTATTATAGGATAGCAGGATGCGATCAATAGTCCACGCCTATGGGGGAGTGTATTATAGGATAGCAGGGCTGCGATCAATAGTCCTCGCCTATGGGGGAATGTATTATAGGATAGCAGGATGCGATCAATAGTCCACGCCTATGGGGGAGTGTATTATAGGATAGCAGGATGCGATCAATAGTCCTCGCCTATGGGGGAGTGTATTATAGGATAGCAGGTTGCGATCAATAGTTCCCGCCTATGGGGGAGTGTATTATAGGATAGCAGGGCTGCGATCAATAGTCCACGCCTATGGGGGAGTGTATTATAGGATAGCAGGGCTGCGATCAATAGTCCCCACCTATGGGGGAGTGTATTATAGGATAGCAGGGTGCGATCAATAGTCCACGCCTATGGGGGAGTGTATTATAGGATAGCAGGGCTGCGATCAATAGTCCATGCCTATGGGGGAGTGTATTATAGGATAGCAGGTTGCGATCAATAGTCCCCGCCTATGGGGGAGTGTATTATAGGATAGCAGGGCTGCGATCAATAGTCCACGCCTATGGGGGAGTGTATTATAGGATAGCAGTGCTGCGATTAATAGTCCCCGCCTATGGGGGAGTGTATTATAAGATAGCAGGGCTGCGATCAATAGTCCTCGCCTATGGGGGAGTGTATTATAGGATAGCAGGGCAGCGATCAATAGTCCCCGCCTATGGGGGAGTGTATTATAGGATAGCAGGTTGCGATCAATAGTCCACGCCTATGGGGGAGTGTATTATAGGATAGCAGGGCTGCGATCAATAGTCCATGCCTATGGGGGAGTGTATTATAGGATAGCAGGGCTGCGATCAATAGTCCACGCCTATGGGGGAGTGTATTATAGGATAGCAGGGCTGCGATCAATAGTCCCCACCTATGGGGGAGTGTATTATAGGATAGCAGGGTGCGATCAATAGTCCACGCCTATGGGGGAGTGTATTATAGGATAGCAGGGCTGCGATCAATAGTCCATGCCTATGGGGGAGTGTATTATAGGATAGCAGGATGCGATCAATAGTCCACGCCTATGGGGGAGTGTATTATAGGATAGCAGGATGCGATCAATAGTCCATGCCTATGGGGGAGTGTATTATAGGATAGCAGGGCTGCGATCAATAGTCCATGCCTATGGGGGAGTGTATTATAGGATAGCAGGATGCGATCAATAGTCCACGCCTATTGGGGAATGTATTATAGGATAGCAGGATGCGATCAATAGTCCACGCCTATGGGGGAGTGTATTATAGGATAGCAGGGCTGCGATCAATAGTCCATGCCTATGGGGGAGTGTATTATAGGATAGCAGGGCTGCGATCAATAGTCCACACCTATGGGGGAGTGTATTATAGGATAGCAGGGCTGCGATCAATAGTCCTCGCCTATGGGGGAGTGTATTATAGGATAGCAGGCTGCGATCAATAGTCCACGACTATGGGGGATTGTATTATAGGATAGCGGGCAGCGATCAATAGTCCCCGCCTATGGGGGAGTGTATTATAGGATAGCAGGGCTGCGATCAATAGTCCACGCCTATGGGGGAGTGTATTATAGGATAGCAGGATGCGATCAATAGTCCCCGCCTATGGGGGAGTGTATTATAGGATAGCAGGGCTGCGATCAATAGTCCCCGCCTATGGGGGAGTGTATTATAGGATAGCAGGGCTGCGATCAATAGTCCCCGCCTATGGGGGAGTGTATTATAGGATAGCAGGATGCGATCAATAGTCCACGCCTATGGGGGAGTGTATTATAGGATAGCAGGATGTGATCAATAGTCCACGCCTATGGGGGAGTGTATTATAAGATAGCAGGGCTGCGATCAATAGTCCCCGCCTATGGGGGAGTGTATTATAGGATAGCAGGGTGCGATCAATAGTCCACGCCTATGGGGGAGTGTATTATAGGATAGCAGGATGCGATCAATAGTCCCCGCCTATGGGGGAGTGTATTATAGGATAGCAGGGCTGCGATCAATAGTCCCCGCCTATGGGGGAGTGTATTATAGGATAGCAGGGCTGCGATCAATAGTCCACGCCTATGGGGGAGTGTATTATAGGATAGCAGGGTGCGATCAATAGTCCACGCCTATGGGGGAGTGTATTATAGGATAGCAGGATGCGATCAATAGTCCCCGCCTATGGGGGAGTGTATTATAGGATAGCAGGGCTGCGATCAATAGTCCCCGCCTATGGGGGAGTGTATTATAGGATAGCAGGGCTGCGATCAATAGTCCCCGCCTATGGGGGAGTGTATTATAGGATAGCAGGGCTGCGATCAATAGTCCACGCCTATGGGGGAGTGTATTATAGGATAGCAGGATGCGATCAATAGTCCCCGCCTATGGGGGAGTGTATTATAGGATAGCAGGGCTGCGATCAATAGTCCCCGCCTATGGGGGAGTGTATTATAGGATAGCAGGGCTGCGATCAATAGTCCCCGCCTATGGGGGAGTGTATTATAGGATAGCAGGGCTGCGATCAATAGTCCTCGCCTATGGGGGAGTGTATTATAGGATAGCAGGGCTGCGATCAATAGTCCACGCCTATGGGGGAGTGTATTATAGGATAGCAGGGCTGCGATCAATAGTCCACGCCTATGGGGGAGTGTATTATAGGATAGCAGGATGCGATCAATAGTCCATGCCTATGGGGGAGTGTATTATAGGATAGCAGGGCTGCGATCAATAGTCCCCGCCTATGGGGCAGTGTATTATAGGATAGCAGGATGTGATCAATAGTCCCCACCTATGGGGGAGTGTATTATAGGATAGCAGGGCTGCGATCAATAGTACCCGCCTATGGGGGAGTGTATTATAGGATAGCAGGGCTGCGATCAATAGTCCACGCCTATGGGGGAGTGTATTATAGGATAGCAGGGCTGCGATCAATAGTCCACGCCTATGGGGGAGTGTATTATAGGATAGCAGGATGCGATCAATAGTCCACGCCTATGGGGGAGTGTATTATAGGATAGCAGGGCTGCGATCAATAGTACCCGCCTATGGGGGAGTGTATTATAGGATAGCAGGGCTGCGATCAATAGTCCCCGCCTATGGGGGAGTGTATTATAGGATAGTAGGGTGCGATCAATAGTCCACACCTATGGGGGAGTGTATTATAGGATAGCAGGCTGCGATCAATAGTCCACGCCTATGGGGGAGTGTATTATAGGATAGCAGGGCTGCGATCAATAGTCCTCGCCTATGGGGGAATGTATTATAGGATAGCAGGGCTGCGATCAATAGTCCTCGCCTATGGGGGAGTGTATTATAGGATAGCAGGGTGCGATCAATAGTCCACGCCTATGGGGGAATGTATTATAGGATAGCAGGGCTGCGATCAATAGTCCTCGCCTATGGGGGAGTGTATTATAGGATAGCAGGCTGCGATCAATAGTCCACGCCTATGGGGGAGTGTATTATAGGATAGCAGGGCTGCGATCAATAGTCCTCGCCTATGGGGGAATGTATTATAGGATAGCAGGGCTGCGATCAATAGTCCACGCCTATGTGGGAGTGTATTATAGGATAGCAGGGTGCGATCAATAGTCCACGCCTATGGGGGAATGTATTATAGGATAGCAGGGCTGCGATCAATAGTCCTCGCCTATGGGGGAGTGTATTATAGGATAGCAGGGCTGCGATCAATAGTCCACGCCTATGGGGGAGTGTATTATAGGATAGCAGGGCTGCGATCAACTAATCTCCGCCTATGTGGGAGTGTATTATAGGATAGCAGGATGCGATCAATAGTCTATGCCTATGGGGGATTGTATTATAGGATAGCAGGGCTGCGATCAATAGTCCCCGTCTATGGGGGAGTGTATTATAGGATAGCAGGGCTGCGATCAATAGTCCCCACCTATGGGGGAGTGTATTATAGGATAGCAGGGCTGCGATCAATAGTCCACGCCTATGGGGGAGTGTATTATAGGATAGCAGGGCTGCGATCAATAGTCCACGCCTATGGGGGAGTGTATTATAGGATAGCAGGGCTGCGATCAATAGTCCATGCCTATGTGGGAGTGTATTATAGGATAGCAGGCTGCAATCAATAGTCCACGCCTATGGGGGAGTGTATTATAGGATAGCAGGGCTGTGATCAATAGTCCACGCCTATGGGGGAGTGTATTATAGGATAGCAGGGCTGCGATCAATAGTCCACGCCTATGGGGGAGTGTATTATAGGATAGCAGGGCTGCGATCAATAGTCCCCGCCTATGGGGGAGTGTATTGTAGGATAGCAGGGTGCGATCAATAGTCCATGCCTATGGGGGAGTGTATTATAGGATAGCAGGATGCGATCAATAGTCCATGCCTATGGGGGAGTGTATTATAGGATAGCAGGGCTGCGATCAATAGTCCATGCCTATGGGGGAGTGTATTATAGGATAGCAGGGTGCGATCAATAGTCCATGCCTATGGGGGAGTGTATTATAGGATAGCAGGGCTGCGATCAATAGTCCATGCCTATGGGGGAGTGTATTGTAGGATAGCAGGGTGCGATCAATAGTCCTCGCCTATGGGGGAGTGTATTATAGGATAGCAGGATGCGATCAATAGTCCACGCCTATGGGGGAGTGTATTATAGGATAGCAGGCTGCGATCAATAGTCCACGCCTATGGGGCAGTGTATTATAGGATAGCAGGCTGCGATCAATAGTCCACGCCTATGGGGCAGTGTATTATAGGATAGCAGGGCTGCGATCAATAGTCCACACCTATGGGGGAGTGTATTATAGGATAGCAGGATGCGATCAATAGTCCACGCCTATGGGGGAGTGTATTATAGGATAGCAGGGCTGCGATCAATAGTCCATGCCTATGGGGGAGTGTATTATAGGATAGCAGGGCTGCGATCAATAGTCCATGCCTATGGGGGAGTGTATTATAGGATAGCAGGATGCGATCAATAGTCCACGCCTATGGGGGAGTGTATTATAGGATAGCAGGATGCGATCAATAGTCCACGCCTATGGGGGAATGTATTATAGGATAGCAGGATGCGATCAATAGTCCACGCCTATGGGGGATTGTATTATAGGATAGCAGGGCTGCGATCAATAGTCCACACCTATGGGTGAGTGTATTATAGGATAGCAGGATGCGATCAATAGTCCACGCCTATGGGGGAGTGTATTATAGGATAGCAGGGCTGCGATCAATAGTCCAGACCTATGGGGGAGTGTATTATAGGATAGCAGGGCTGCGATCAATAGTCCTCGCCTATGGGGGAGTGTATTATAGGATAGCAGGCTGCGATCAATAGTCCACGCCTATGGGGGATTGTATTATAGGATAGCAGGCTGCGATCAATAGTCCCCACCTATGGGGGAGTGTATTATAGGATAGCAGGCTGCGATCAATAGTCCACGCCTATGGGGCAGTGTATTATAGGATAGCAGGGCTGCGATCAATAGTCCACACCTATGGGGGAGTGTATTATAGGATAGCAGGATGCGATCAATAGTCCACGCCTATGGGGGAGTGTATTATAGGATAGCAGGGCTGCGATCAATAGTCCATGCCTATGGGGGAGTGTATTATAGGATAGCAGGATGCGATCAATAGTCCACGCCTATGGGGGAGTGTATTATAGGATAGCAGGATGCGATCAATAGTCCACGCCTATGGGGGAATGTATTATAGGATAGCAGGATGCGATCAATAGTCCACGCCTATGGGGGATTGTATTATAGGATAGCAGGGCTGCGATCAATAGTCCACACCTATGGGGGAGTGTATTATAGGATAGCAGGATGCGATCAATAGTCCACGCCTATGGGGGATTGTATTATAGGATAGCAGGGCTGCGATCAATAGACCACGCCTATGGGGGAGTGTATTATAGGATAGCAGGGCTGCGATCAATAGTCCTCGCCTATGGGGGAGTGTATTATAGGATAGCAGGGCTGCGATCAATAGTCCACGCCTATGGGGGATTGTATTATAGGATAGCAGGGTGCGATCAATAGTCCACGCCTATGGGGGAGTGTATTATAGGATAGCAGGATGCGATCAATAGTCCTCGCCTATGGGGGAGTGTATTATAGGATAGCAGGATGCGATCAATAGTCCACGCCTATGGGGGAGTGTATTATAGGATAGCAGGGCTGCGATCAACTAATCTCCGCCTATGGGGGAGTGTATTATAGGATAGCAGGGCTGCGATCAATAGTCCATGCCTATGGGGGAGTGTATTATAGGATAGCAGGATGCGATCAATAGTCCATGCCTATGGGGGAGTGTATTATAGGATAGCAGGGCTGTGATCAATAGTCCCAGCCTATGGGGGAGTGTATTATAGGATAGCAGGGCTGCGATCAATAGTCCACGCCTATGGGGGAGTGTATTATAGGATAGCAGGGCTGCGATCAATAGTCCCCGCCTATGGGGGAGTGTATTATAGGATAGCAGGGCTGCGATCAATAGTCCCCGCCTATGGGAGAGTGTATTATAGGATAGCAGGATGCGATCAATAGTCCACGCCTATGGGGGAGTGTATTATAGGATAGCAGGGCTGCGATCAATAGTCCCCGCCTATGGGGGAGTGTATTATAGGATAGCAGGGCTGCGATCAATAGTCCCCGCCTATGGGAGAGTGTATTATAGGATAGCAGGATGCGATCAATAGTCCACGCCTATGGGGGAGTGTATTATAGGATAGCAGGGCTGCGATCAATAGTCCACGCCTATGGGGGATTGTATTATAGGATAGCAGGGTGCGATCAATAGTCCACGCCTATGGGGGAGTGTATTATAGGATAGCAGGATGCGATCAATAGTCCTCGCCTATGGGGGAGTGTATTATAGGATAGCAGGATGCGATCAATAGTCCACGCCTATGGGGGAGTGTATTATAGGATAGCAGGGCTGCGATCAATAGTCCACGCCTATGGGGGATTGTATTATAGGATAGCAGGGTGCGATCAATAGTCCACGCCTATGGGGGAGTGTATTATAGGATAGCAGGATGCGATCAATAGTCCTCGCCTATGGGGGAGTGTATTATAGGATAGCAGGATGCGATCAATAGTCCACGCCTATGGGGGAGTGTATTATAGGATAGCAGGATGCGATCAATAGTCCACGCCTATGGGGGAGTGTATTATAGGATAGCAGGATGCGATCAATAGTCCACGCCTATGGGGGAGTGTATTATAGGATAGCAGGATGCGATCAATAGTCCTCGCCTATGGGGGAGTGTATTATAGGATAGCAGGATGCGATCAATAGTCCACGCCTATGGGGGAGTGTATTATAGGATAGCAGGGTGCGATCAATAGTCCTCGCCTATGGGGGAGTGTATTATAGGATAGCAGGGCTGCGATCAATAGTCCACGCCTATGGGGGATTGTATTATAGGATAGCAGGGTGCGATCAATAGTCCACGCCTATGGGGGAGTGTATTATAGGATAGCAGGGCTGCGATCAATAGTCCTCGCCTATGGGGGAGTGTATTATAGGATAGCAGGGCTGCGATCAATAGTCCACGCCTATGGGGGATTGTATTATAGGATAGCAGGGTGCGATCAATAGTCCACGCCTATGGGGGAGTGTATTATAGGATAGCAGGATGCGATCAATAGTCCTCGCCTATGGGGGAGTGTATTATAGGATAGCAGGGCTGCGATCAATAGTCCACGCCTATGGGGGATTGTATTATAGGATAGCAGGGTGCGATCAATAGTCCACGCCTATGGGGGAGTGTATTATAGGATAGCAGGATGCGATCAATAGTCCCCGCCTATGGGGGAGTGTATTATAGGATAGCAGGATGCGATCAATAGTCCTCGCCTATGGGGGAGTGTATTATAGGATAGCAGGATGCGATCAATAGTCCACGCCTATGGGGGAGTGTATTATAGGATAGCAGGGCTGCGATCAATAGTCCACGCCTATGGGGGATTGTATTATAGGATAGCAGGGTGCGATCAATAGTCCCCGCCTATGGGGGAGTGTATTATAGGATAGCAGGATGCGATCAATAGTCCACGCCTATGGGGGAATGTATTATAGGATAGCAGGATGCGATCAATAGTCCACGCCTGTGGGGGATTGTATTATAGGATAGCAGGGTGCGATCAATAGTCCACGCCTATGGGGGAGTGTATTATAGGATAGCAGGGCTGCGATCAATAGTCCACACCTATGGGGGAGTGTATTATAGGATAGCAGGGCTGCGATCAATAGTCCTCGCCTATGGGGGAGTGTATTATAGGATAGCAGGCTGCGATCAATAGTCCACGCCTATGGGGGAGTGTATTATAGGATAGCAGGCTGCGATCAATAGTCCACGCCTATGGGGGAGTGTATTATAGGATAGCAGGTTGCGATCAATAGTCCCCGCCTATGGGGGAGTGTATTATAGGATAGCAGTGCTGCGATTAATAGTCCTCGCCTATGGGGGAGTGTATTATAGGATAGCAGGATGCGATCAATAGTCCACGCCTATGGGGGAGTGTATTATAGGATAGCAGGGTGCGATCAATAGTCCTCGCCTATGGGGGAGTGTATTATAGGATAGCAGGGCTGCGATCAATAGTCCACGCCTATGGGGGATTGTATTATAGGATAGCAGGGTGCGATCAATAGTCCACGCCTATGGGGGAGTGTATTATAGGATAGCAGGATGCGATCAATAGTCCACGCCTATGGGGGAATGTATTATAGGATAGCAGGATGCGATCAATAGTCCACGCCTGTGGGGGATTGTATTATAGGATAGCAGGGTGCGATCAATAGTCCATGCCTATGGGGGAGTGTATTATAGGATAGCAGGATGCGATCAATAGTCCACGCCTATGGGGGAGTGTATTATAGGATAGCAGGATGCGATCAATAGTCCACGCCTATGGGGGAGTGTATTATAGGATAGCAGGGCTGCGATCAATAGTCCACACCTATGGGGGAGTGTATTATAGGATAGCAGGGCTGCGATCAATAGTCCTCGCCTATGGGGGAGTGTATTATAGGATAGCAGGGTGCGATCAATAGTCCACGCCTATGGGGGAGTGTATTATAGGATAGCAGGCTGCGATCAATAGTCCACGCCTATGGGGGAGTGTATTATAGGATAGCAGGCTGCGATCAATAGTCCCCGCCTATGGGGGAGTGTATTATAGGATAGCAGGATGCGATCAATAGTCCACGCCTATGGGGGAGTGTATTATAGGATAGCAGGCTGCGATCAATAGTCCACGCCTATGGGGGAGTGTATTATAGGATAGCAGGGCTGCGATCAATAGTCCCCGCCTATGGGGGAGTGTATTATAGGATAGCAGGCTGCGATCAATAGTCCCCGCCTATGGGGGAGTGTATTATAGGATAGCAGGTTGCGATCAATAGTCCCCGCCTATGGGGGAGTGTATTATAGGATAGCAGGGCTGCGATCAATAGTCCCCGCCTATGGGGGAGTGTATTATAGGATAGCAGGCTGCGATCAATAGTCCCCGCCTATGGGGGAGTGTATTATAGGATAGCAGGTTGCGATCAATAGTCCCCGCCTATGGGGGAATGTATTATAGGATAGCAGGGCTGCGATCAATAGTCCCCGCCTATGGGGGAGTGTATTATAGGATAGCAGGTTGCGATCAATAGTCCCCGCCTATGGGGGAGTGTATTATAGGATAGCAGGGCTGCGATCAATAGTCCCCGCCTATGGGGGAGTGTATTATAGGATAGCAGGATGCGATCAATAGTCCCCGCCTATGGGGGAGTGTATTATAGGATAGCAGGGCTGCGATCAATAGTCCATGCCTATGGGGGAGTGTATTATAGGATAGCAGGTTGCGATCAATAGTCCCCGCCTATGGGGGAGTGTATTATAGGATAGCAGGGCTGCGATCAATAGTCCCCACCTATGGGGGAGTGTATTATAGGATAGCAGGGCTGCGATCAATAGTCCCCACCTATGGGGGAGTGTATTATAGGATAGCAGGGCTGCGATCAATAGTCCCCACCTATGGGGGAGTGTATTATAGGATAGCAGGGCTGCGATCAATAGTCCCCACCTATGGGGGAGTGTATTATAGGATAGCAGGGCTGCGATCAATAGTCCACGCCTATGGGGGAGTGTATTATAGGATAGCAGGGCTGCGATCAATAGTCCCCACCTATGGGGGAGTGTATTATAGGATAGCAGGGCTGCGATCAATAGTCCCCGCCTATGGGGGAGTGTATTATAGGATAGCAGGATGCGATCAATAGTCCATGCCTATGGGGGAGTGTATTATAGGATAGCAGGATGCGATCAATAGTCCCCGCCTATGGGGGAGTGTATTATAGGATAGCAGTGCTGCGATCAATAGTCCATGCCTATGGGGGAGTGTATTATAGGATAGCAGGATGCGATCAATAGTCCCCGCCTATGGGGGAGTGTATTATAGGATAGCAGGGCTGCGATCAATAGTCCATGCCTATGGGGGAGTGTATTATAGGATAGCAGGGCTGCGATCAATAGTCCCCACCTATGGGGGAGTGTATTATAGGATAGCAGGGTGCGATCAATAGTCCTCGCCTATGGGGGAGTGTATTATAGGATAGCAGGGCTGCGATCAATATTCCATGCCTATGGGGGAGTGTATTATAGGATAGCAGGGTGCGATCATTAGTCCCCGCCTATGGGGGAGTGTATTATAGGGTAGCAGGGTGCGATCAATAGTCCTCGCCTATGGGGGAGTGTATTATAGGATAGCAGGTTGCGATCAATATTCCACGCCTATGGGGGAGTGTATTATAGGATAGCAGGATGCAATCATTAGTCCCCGCCTATGGGGGAGTGTATTATAGGGTAGCAGGGTGCGATCAATAGTCCTCGCCTATGGGGGAGTGTATTATAGGATAGCAGGTTGCGATCAATAGTCCACGCCTATGGGGGAGTGTATTATAGGATAGCAGGATGCGATCAATAGTCCACGCCTATGGGGGAGTGTATTATAGGATAGCAGGATGCGATCAATAGTCCCCACCTATGGGGGAGTGTATTATAGGATAGCAGTGCTGCGATTAATAGTCCTCGCCTATGGGGGAGTGTATTATAGGATAGCAGGGCTGCGATCAATAGTCCACGCCTATGGGGGAGTGTATTATAGGATAGCAGGATGCGATCAATAGTCCACGCCTATGGGGGAGTGTATTATAGGATAGCAGGATGCGATCAATAGTCCACGCCTATGGGGGAGTGTATTATAGGATAGCAGGGCTGCGATCAATAGTCCCCGCCTATGGGGGAGTGTATTATAGGATAGCAGGATGCGATCAATAGTCCACGCCTATGGGGGAGTGTATTATAGGATAGCAGGTTGCGATCAATAGTCCACGCCTATGGGGGAGTGTATTATAGGATAGCAGGGCTGCGATCAATAGTCCCCACCTATGGGGGAGTGTATTATAGGATAGCAGTGCTGCGATTAATAGTCCTCGCCTATGGGGGAGTGTATTATAGGATAGCAGGGCTGCGATCAATAGTCCACGCCTATGGGGGAGTGTATTATAGGATAGCAGGATGCGATCAATAGTCCACGCCTATGGGGGAGTGTATTATAGGATAGCAGGGCTGCGATCAATAGTCCACGCCTATGGGGGAGTGTATTATAGGATAGCAGGGCTGCGATCAATAGTCCCCGCCTATGGGGGAGTGTATTATAGGATAGCAGGGCTGTGATCAATAGTCCATGCCTATGGGGGAGTGTATTATAGAATAGCAGGCTGCGATCAATAGTCCCCGCCTATGGGGGAGTGTATTATAGGATAGCAGGGCTGCGATCAATAGTCCCCGCCTATGGGGGAGTGTATTATAGGATAGCAGGGCTGCGATCAATAGTCCCCGCCTATGGGGGAGTGTATTATAGGATAGCAGGATGCGATCAATAGTCCACGCCTATGGGGGAGTGTATTATAGGATAGCAGGGCTGCGATCAATAGTCCACGCCTATGGGGGAGTGTATTATAGGATAGCAGGATGCGATCAATAGTCCACGCCTATGGGGGAGTGTATTATAGGATAGCAGGATGCGATCAATAGTCCACGCCTATGGGGGAGTGTATTATAGGATAGCAGGGCTGCGATCAATAGTCCACGCCTATGGGGGAGTGTATTATAGGATAGCAGGATGCGATCAATAGTCCACGCCTATGGGGGAGTGTATTATAGGATAGCAGGATGCGATCAATAGTCCACGCCTATGGGGGAATGTATTATAGGATAGCAGGATGCGATCAATAGTCCACGCCTATGGGGGATTGTATTATAGGATAGCAGGGTGCGATCAATAGTCCACGCCTATGGGGGAGTGTATTATAGGATAGCAGGGCTGCGATCAATAGTCCACACCTATGGGGGAGTGTATTATAGAATAGCAGGGCTGCGATCAATAGTCCTCGCCTATGGGGGAGTGTATTATAGGATAGCAGGCTGCGATCAATAGTCCTCGCCTATGGGGGAGTGTATTATAGGATAGCAGTGCTGCGATTAATAGTCCTCGCCTATGGGGGAGTGTATTATAGGATAGCAGGTTGCGATCAATAGTCCCCGCCTATGGGGGAGTGTATTATAAGATAGCAGGGCTGCGATCAATAGTCCACGCCTATGGGGGAGTGTATTATAGGATAGCAGGGCTGCGATCAATAGTCCTCGCCTATGGGGGAGTGTATTATAGGATAGCAGGTTGCGATCAATAGTTCCCGCCTATGGGGGAGTGTATTATAGGATAGCAGGGCTGCGATCAATAGTCCACGCCTATGGGGGAGTGTATTATAGGATAGCAGGGCTGCGATCAATAGTCCCCACCTATGGGGGAGTGTATTATAGGATAGCAGGGCTGCGATCAATAGTCCCCGCCTATGGGGCAGTGTATTATAGGATAGCAGGGTGCGATCAATAGTCCTCGCCTATGGGGGAGTGTATTATAGGATAGCAGGGCTGCGATCAATAGTCCCCACCTATGGGGGAGTGTATTATAGGATAGCAGGGTGCGATCAATAGTCCTCGCCTATGGGGGAGTGTATTATAGGATAGCAGGGCTGCGATCAATAGTCCATGCCTATGGGGGAGTGTATTATAGGATAGCAGGGCTGCGATCAATAGTCCACGCCTATGGGGGAGTGTATTATAAGATAGCAGGGCTGCGATCAATAGTCCCCACCTATGGGGGAGTGTATTATAGGATAGCAGGATGCGATCAATAGACCACGCCTATGGGGCAGTGTATTATAGGATAGCAGGGCTGCGATCAATAGTCCACGCCTATGGGGGAGTGTATTATAGGATAGCAGGTTGCGATCAATAGTCCACGCCTATGGGGGAGTGTATTATAGGATAGCAGGGCTGCGATCAATAGTCCACGCCTATGGGGGAGTGTATTATAGGATAGCAGGGCTGCGATCAATAGTCCATGCCTATGGGGGAGTGTATTATAGGATAGCAGGGCTGCAATCAATAGTCCACGCCTATGGGGGAGTGTATTATAGGATAGCAGGATGCGATCAATAGTCCACGCCTATGGGGGAGTGTATTGAAGGATAGCAGGATGCGATCAATAGTCCACGCCTATGGGGGATTGTATTATAGGATAGCAGGGTGCGATCAATAGTCCCCGCCTATGTGGGAGTGTATTATAGGATAGCAGGATGCGATCAATAGTCCACGCCTATGGGGGAGTGTATTATAGGATAGCAGGGCTGCGATCAATAGTCCACGCCTATGGGGGAGTGTATTATAGGATAGCAGGGCTGCGATCAATAGTCCACGCCTATGGGGGAGTGTATTATAGGATAGCAGGGCTGCGATCAATAGTCCATGCTTATGGGGGAGTGTATAATAGGATAGCAGGGCTGCGATCAATAGTCCACGCCTATGGGGGAGTGTATTATAGGATAGCAGGGCTGCGATCAATAGTCCACGCCTATGGGGGAGTGTATTATAGGATAGCAGGGCTGCGATCAATAGTCCACGCCTATGGGGGAGTGTATTATAGGATAGCAGGGCTGCGATCAATATTCCATGCCTATGGGGGAGTGTATTATAGGATAGCAGGGCTGCGATCAATAGTCCCCGCCTATGGGGGAGTGTATTATAGGATAGCAGGGCTGCGATCAATAGTCCACGCCTATGGGGGAGTGTATTATAGGATAGCAGGATGCGATCAATAGTCCATGCCTATGGGGGAGTGTATTATAGGATAGCAGGGCTGCGATCAATAGTCCATGCTTATGGGGGAGTGTATAATAGGATAGCAGGATGCGATCAATAGTCCACGCCTATGGGGGAGTGTATTATAGGATAGCAGGCTGCGATCAATAGTCCCCACCTATGGGGGAGTGTATTATAGGATAGCAGGGCTGCGATCAATAGTCCACGCCTATGGGGGAGTGTATTATAGGATAGCAGGGCTGCGATCAATAGTCCACGCCTATGGGGGAGTGTATTATAGGATAGCAGGGCTGCGATCAATAGTCCACGCCTATGGGGGAGTGTATTATAGAATAGCAGGGCTGCGATCAATAGTCCCCGCCTATGTGGGAGTGTATTATAGGATAGCAGGGCTGCGATCAATAGTCCCCGCCTATGGGGGAGTGTATTATAGGATAGCAGGTTGCGATCAATAGTCCACGCCTATGGGGGAGTGTATTATAGGATAGCAGGGCTGCGATCAATAGTCCCAGCCTATGGGGGAGTGTATTATAGGATAGCAGGTTGCGATCAATAGTCCACGCCTATGGGGGAGTGTATTATAGGATAGCAGGGCTGCGATCAATAGTCCCAGCCTATGGGGGAGTGTATTATAGGATAGCAGGGCTGCGATCAATAGTCCACGCCTATGGGGGAGTGTATTATAGGATAGCAGGGCTGCGATCAATAGTCCATGCCTATGGGGGAGTGTATTATAGGATAGCAGGGTGCGATCAATAGTCCCCGCCTATGTGGGAGTGTATTATAGGATAGCAGGGCTGCGATCAATAGTACACGCCTATGGGGGAGTGTATTATAGGATAGCAGGGCTGCGATCAATAGTCCCAGCCTATGGGGGAGTGTATTATAGGATAGCAGGGCTGCGATCAATAGTCCACGCCTATGGGGGAGTGTATTATAGGATAGCAGGGCTGCGATCGCTTGTGCTATGCTAAAAAAGTTTCACACAAAACAAGACCAGCCCTCGACATACTTACCCCTGTGCGACGGGTCCAGCGTTGATGGTCACGGCTTTGACGTCAGACTTCCGCCCTTAGTTCGCCTGGACACGCCAGCGTTTTTCTTACCACTCCCCGAAAACGGCTTCAAACGGTCAGTTGACGCCCAGGAACGCCTTCCTGCTGTCAATTTCCTTGCGGTCGCCGCTGCGACCGCTTTCTTCGTTGTCGGTGTCCTAACGACGCGTGTGCGCAATGCGCACACCGTGCATGCCAGACCCGATCGCACCGCTGTGAAGAAGTGCAGCGTGCGATGGAGTCGGAATGAGGGCCAATGTCAGCATCTAGTGCCTGTGCTGCGGCCCTTGAAGTCTCTTATTAGGGCTGCCTAGCGCAGCCCCCCTGCTAGTGACCTGCACTGCAGGCACCAACTTAAACTGAGCTCCAGTGCCTTGAGGCGGGGCTATAAAGGAGGCAGTGCAGTGCAGTGCATCCTGGGAACAGTCAAAGCTTTAGCCTGTTGGTGTCTCGGATCAAGATCCAACTCTACACCCCGATGTTATTCCCTTAGGAATACCAGTGTACCCCGCTGCAGAAATATAATTAAAGATGAAGTTATAAGACCAAAGCCAAAGAAAGAAAAATAAAGAAAAGACACAGAATACAACAACGACAGAAGTAAATGAGACATAGGTCAGAGAAGTCCCAGCAATGCCACAGATGAATCAGAGTGCAGTGGTGACATAAATAAATCGTAGTACAGTAATGACGGAGATATATCAGCCAGAGCGAAGTGACACCATATATAATTCAGGCAGAGCGCAGTGACTCCATATATAAATCAGGCAGAGTGCAGTGACTCCATATATAAATCAGGCAGAGCGCAGTGACACCATATATAATTCAGGCAGAGCGCAGTGACTCCATATATAAATCAGGCAGAGCGCAGTGACACCATATATAATTCAGGCAGAGCGCAGTGACTCCATATATAAATCAGGCAGAGCGCAGTGACACCATATATAATTCAGGCAGAGCGCAGTGACTCCATATATAAATCAGGCAGAGCGCAGTGACTCCATATATAAATCAGGCAGAGCGCAGTGACACCATATATAATTCAGGCAGAGCGAAGTGACACCATATATAAATCAGCCAGAGCGCAGTGACACCATATATACCATATACAAATAAGGCAGAGCGCAGCGACACCATAAATAAATCAGGCAGAGCGCAGTGACACCATATATAAATCAGGCAGAGCGCAGTGACACCATATATAAATCAGACAGAGCGCAGTGACACCATATATAAATCAGGCAGAGCGCAGTGACACCATATATAAATCAGACAGAGCACAGTGACACCATATATAAATCAGGCAGAGCGCAGTGACACTATATATAAATCAGACAGAGCGCAGTGACACCATGGATAAATCAGGCAGAGCGCAGTGACACCATATATAAATCAGGCAGAGCGCAGTGACACTATATATAAATCAGACAGAGCGCAGTGACACCATATATAAATCAGGCAGAGCGCAGTGACACTATATATTAATCAGACAGAGCGCAGTGACACCATATATAAATCACGCAGAGACACCATATATAAATCAGGCAGAGCGCAGTGACACCATATATAAATCAGACAGAGCGCAGTGACACCATATATAAATCAGGCAGAGCGCAGTGACACCATTTATAAATCAGGCAGAGCGTAGTGACACCATATATAAATCAGGCAGAGCGCAGTGACACTATATATAAATCAGGCAGAGCGCAGTGACACCATATATAAATCAGGCAGAGCGCAGTGACACCATTTATAAATCAGGCAGAGCGTAGTGACACCATATATAAATCAGGCAGAGCGCAGTGACACTATATATAAATCAGACAGAGCGCAGTGACACCATATATAAATCAGGCAGAGCGTAGTGACACCATATATAAATCAGGCAGAACACAGTGACACCATATATAAATCAGGCAGAGCGTAGTGACACCATATATAAATCAGGCAGAACGCAGTGACACCATATATAAATCAGGCAGAACGCAGTGACACCATATATAAATCAGGCAGAGCGCAGTGACACCATTTATAAATCAGCCAGAGTGCAGTGACACCATATATAAATCAGGCAGAGCGCAGTGACACCATATATAAACCAGGCAGAGCGCAGTGACACCATTTATAAATCAGCCAGAGTGCAGTGACACCAAATATAAATCAGGCAGAGCGTAGTGACACAATATATAAATCCACCAGAAAGCAAGTGACACCATATATGAATCACGGAGAACGCAGTGACACCATATATAAAATAAGAATTTACTCACCGGTTATTCTATTTCTCGTAGTCCGTAGTGGATGCTGGGTACTCCGTAAGGACCATGGGGAATAGACGGGCTCCACAGGAGACTGGGCACTTCTTTAAAGAAAGATTAGGTACTACATCTGGTGTGCACTGGCTCCTCCCTCTATGCCCCTCCTCCAGACCTCAGTTAGGGAGACTGTGCCCGGAAGAGCTGACACTACAAGGAAAGGATTTTGGAATCCAGGGTAAGACTCATACCAGCCACACCAATCACACCGTATAACTTGTGATAACATACCCAGTTAACAGTATGAACAATAGCTGAGCCTCATTCAACAGATGGCTCAGAACAATGGGGGTCATTCCGAGTTGTTCGCTCGCAAGCTGCTTTTAGCAGCTCTGCACACGCTAAACCGCCGCCTACTGGGAGTGAATCTTAGCATATTAAAATTGCGAACGAAAGATTAGCAGAATTGCGAATAGACACTTCTTAGCAGTTTCTGAGTAGCTTCAGACTTACTCGGCATCTGCGATCAGTTCAGTGCTTGTCGTTCCTGGTTTGACGTCACAAACACACCCAGCGTTCGCCCAGACACTCCTCCGTTTCTCCAGCCACTCCCGCGTTTTTCCCAGAAACGGTAGCGTTTTTTCACACACTCTTATAAAACGGCCTGTTTCCGCCCAGAAACACCCACTTCCTGTCAATCACATTACGATCACCAGAACGAAGAAAAAAACTCGTAATGCCGTGAGTAAAATTCCTAACTGCATAGCAAATTTACTTGGCGCAGTCGCACTGCGGACATTGCGCATGCGCATTAGCGACTATTCGCTCCGTTGCAACAAAAAAATAACGAGCGAACAACTCGGAATGACCCCCAATAACCCTTTAGTTAAGCAATAACTATATACAAGTATTGCAGAAGTCCGCACTTGGGATGGGCGCCCAGAATCCACTACGGACTACGAGAAATAGAATTACCGGTGAGTAAATTCTTATTTTCTCTGACGTCCTAGTGGATGCTGGGTTCTCCGTAAGGACCATGGGGATTATACCAAAGCTCCCAAACGGGCGGGAGAGTGCGGATGACTCAGCAGCACCGAATGAGCAAACTCAAGGTCCTCCTCAGCCAGGGTATCAAACTTGTAGAATTTAGCAAACGTGTTTGACCCCGACCAGGTAGCAGCTCGGCAAAGTTGTAAAGCCGAGACCCCTCGGGCAGCCGCCCAAGAAGAGCCCACCTTCCTCGTGGAATGGGCTTTTACTGATTTAGGATGCGGCAGTCCAGCCGCAGAATGTGCAAGTTGAATCGTGCTACAGATCCACCGAGCAATAGTCTGCTTAGAAGCAGGAGCACCCAGCTTGTTGGGCGCATACAGGATAAATAGCGAGTCAGTCTTCCTGACTCTAGCCGTCCTGGAAACATAGATTTTCAGGGCCCGGACTACGTCCAGTAACTTGGAATCCTCCAAGTCCCGAGTAGCCGCAGGCACCACAATAGGCTGGTTCAAATGAAAAGCTGATACCACCTTAGGGAGAAATTGGGGACGAGTCCTCAATTCTGCCCTATCCATATGGAAAATCAGATAAGGGCTTTTACATGACAAAGCCGCCAATTCTGACACACGCCTGGCCGAAGCCAAGGCCAAAAGCATGACCACTTCCCACGTGAGATACTTCAACTCCACGGTCTTTAGTGGCTCAAAACAATGTGATTTTAGGAAAACCAACACTACGTTGAGATCCCAAGGTGCCACTGGAGGCACAAAAGGGGGCAGAATACGCAGCACTCCCTTAACAACGTCTGAACTTCAGACAGCGGCTTTCCTAGCCTTTAACAGCGTAGGAATCACTACATCTGGAACGCCCTTTTCCGTTAGGATTCGGCGTTCAACCGCCAAGCCTTCAAACGCAGCCGCGGTAAGTCCTGGAACAGGCAGGGCCCCTGCAGTAACAGGTCCTGCCTGAGAGACAGAGGCCATGGGTCCTCCGAGATCATTTCTTGTAGTTCTGGGTACCAAGTTCTTATTGGCCAATCCGGAACTACGAGTATAGTTCTTACTCCTCTCTTTCTTACTATCCTCAGTACCTTGGGTATGAGAGGAAGAGGAGGGAACACATAAACCGACTGGTACACCCACGGTGTCACTAGTGCGTCCACAGCTATCGCCTGAGGGTCTCTTGACCTGGCGCAATACTGTTTTAGCTTTTTGTTGAGGCGGGACGCCATCATGTCCACCTGTGGCCGTTTCCAACGGTTTACAATCTGCGTGAAGACTTCTGGATGAAGTCCCCACTCTCCCGAGTGGAGGTCGTGCCTGCTGAGGAAGTCTGCTTCCTAGTTTTCCACACCCGGAATGAACACTGCTGACAGTGTTAGCATGTGATACTCTGCCCATCGGAGAATCCTTGTGGCTTCTGCCAACGCCATCCTGCTTCTTATGCCGCCTTGTCGGTTTACATGGGCGACAGCCGTGATGTTGTCTGACTGAATCAGCACCAGCTGGTGTTGAAGCAGGGGTTTTGCCTGACTTAGGGCATTGTAAATGGCCCTTAGGTCCAAAATATTTATGTGTAGGGAAGTCTCCTGACTCGACCATTGTCCTTGGAAGTTTCTTCCCTGAGTGACTGCTCCCCAACCTCGGAGGCTGGCATCCGTGGTCACCAGGACCCAGTCCTGTATGCCGAATCTGCGGCCCTCGAGAAGATGAGCACTCTGCAGCCACTACAGCAGAGACACCCTGGCCCTCGGGGACAGGGTGATCAGCCGATGCATCTGAAGATGCGATCCTCACTTGTCTAACAGGTCCCACTGAAAGTTCCTTGCATGGATTCTGCCGAAGGGAATTGCTTCGTAAGAAGCTACCATCTTTTCCAGGACTCGCGTGCAATGATGCACCGACACCTGTTTTGGTTTCAGGAGGTCTCTGACCAGAGATGACAACTCCTTGGCCTTCTCCTCCGGGAGAAACACCTTCTTCTGTTCTGTGTCCAGAAACATGCCCAATATCAGCAGACGCGTCGTAGGAACCAGCTGCGACTTTGGGATATGCAGAATCCAGCCGTGCTGTTGTAGCACTTCCTGAGATAGTGCTACTCCGATCAACGACTGCTCCTTGGACCTCGCCCTTATAAGGAGATCGTCCAAGTACGGGATAATTATAACTCCCTTCTTTCGAAGGAGTATCATCATTTTGGCCATTACCTTGGAACACACCCTCGGTGCCGTGGACAGACCAAACGGCAACGTCTGGAATTAGTAATGGCAGTTCTGTACCACAACCTTGATCAGTTCAGTGCTTGTCGTTCCTGGTTTGACGTCACAAACACACCCAGCGTTCGCCCAGACACTCCTCCGTTTCTCCAGCCACTCCTGCGTTTTTCCCAGAAACGGTAGCGTTTTTTCACACACTCTTATAAAACGGCCTGTTTCCGCCCAGAAACACCCACTTCCTGTCAATCACATTACGATCACCAGAACGAAGAAAAAAACTCGTAATGCCGTGAGTAAAATTCCTAACTGCATAGCAAATTTACTTGGCGCAGTCGCACTGCGGACATTGCGCATGCGCATTAGCGACTATTCGCTCCGTTGCGACAAAAAAATAACGAGCGAACAACTCGGAATGACCCCCAATAACCCTTTAGTTAAGCAATAACTATATACAAGTATTGCAGAAGTCCGCACTTGGGATGGGCGCCCAGAATCCACTACGGACTACGAGAAATAGAATTACCGGTGAGTAAATTCTTATTTTCTCTGACGTCCTAGTGGATGCTGGGTTCTCCGTAAGGACCATGGGGATTATACCAAAGCTCCCAAACGGGCGGGAGAGTGCGGATGACTCAGCAGCACCGAATGAGCAAACTCAAGGTCCTCCTCAGCCAGGGTATCAAACTTGTAGAATTTAGCAAACGTGTTTGACCCCGACCAGGTAGCAGCTCGGCAAAGTTGTAAAGCCGAGACCCCTCGGGCAGCCGCCCAAGAAGAGCCCACCTTCCTCGTGGAATGGGCTTTTACTGATTTAGGATGCGGCAGTCCAGCCGCAGAATGTGCAAGTTGAATCGTGCTACAGATCCAGCGAGCAATAGTCTGCTTAGAAGCAGGAGCACCCAGCTTGTTGGGCGCATACAGGATAAATAGCGAGTCAGTCTTCCTGACTCTAGCCGTCCTGGAAACATAGATTTTCAGGGCCCGGACTACGTCCAGTAACTTGGAATCCTCCAAGTCCCGAGTAGCCGCAGGCACCACGATAGGTTGGTTCAAATGAAAAGCTGATACCACCTTAGGGAGAAATTGGGGACGAGTCCTCAATTCTGCCCTGTCCATATGGAAAATCAGATAAGGGCTTTTACATGACAAAGCCGCCAATTCTGACACACGCCTGGCCGAAGCCAAGGCCAAAAGCATGACCACTTCCCACGTGAGATACTTCAACTCCACGGTCTTTAGTGGCTCAAAACAATGTGATTTTAGGAAAACCAACACTACGTTGAGATCCCAAGGTGCCACTGGAGGCACAAAAGGGGGCTGAATACGCAGCACTCCCTTAACAACGTCTGAACTTCAGACAGCGGCTTTCCTAGCCTTTAACAGCGTAGGAATCACTACATCTGGAACGCCCTTTTCCGTTAGGATTCGGCGTTCAACCGCCAAGCCTTCAAACGCAGCCGCGGTAAGTCCTGGAACAGGCAGGGCCCCTGCAGTAACAGGTCCTGCCTGAGAGACAGAGGCCATGGGTCCTCCGAGATCATTTCTTGTAGTTCTGGGTACCAAGTTCTTATTGGCCAATCCGGAACTACGAGTATAGTTCTTACTCCTCTCTTTCTTACTATCCTCAGTACCTTGGGTATGAGAGGAAGAGGAGGGAACACATAAACCGACTGGTACACCCACGGTGTCACTAGTGCGTCCACAGCTATCGCCTGAGGGTCTCTTGACCTGGCGCAATACTTTTTTAGCTTTTTGTTGAGGCGGGACGCCATCATATCCACCTGTGGCCGTTTCCAACTGCTTCTTATGCCGCCTTGTCGGTTTACATGGGCGACAGCCGTGATGTTGTCTGACTGAATCAGCACCAGCTGGTGTTGAAGCAGGGGTTTTGCCTGACTTAGGGCATTGTAAATGGCCCTTAGGTCCAAAATATTTATGTGTAGGGAAGTCTCCTGACTCGACCATTGTCCTTGGAAGTTTCTTCCCTGAGTGACTGCTCCCCAACCTCGGAGGCTGGCATCCGTGGTCACCAGGACCCAGTCCTGTATGCCGAATCTGCGGCCCTCGAGAAGATGAGCACTCTGCAGCCACTACAGCAGAGACACCCTGGCCCTCGGGGACAGGGTGATCAGCCGATGCATCTGAAGATGCGATCCTCACTTGTCTAACAGGTCCCACTGAAAGTTCCTTGCATGGATTCTGCCGAAGGGAATTGCTTCGTAAGAAGCTACCATCTTTTCCAGGACTCACGTGCAATGATGCACCGACACCTGTTTTGGTTTCAGGAGGTCTCTGACCAGAGATGACAACTCCTTGGCCTTCTCCTCCGGGAGAAAATAAGATTTTACTTACCGATAAATCTATTTCTCGTAGTCCGTAGTGGATGCTGGGGACTCCGTCAGGACCATGGGGGAATAGCGGCTCCGCAGGAGACAGGGCACAAAAGCAAGCTTTTAGGATCACATGGTGTGTACTGGCTCCTCCCCCTATGACCCTCCTCCAAGCCTCAGTTAGGTACTGTGCCCGGACGAGCGTACACAATAAGGAAGGATCTTGAATCCCGGGTAAGACCCAAACCAGCCACACCAATCACACCGTACAACTTGTGATCTGAACCCAGTTAACAGTATGATAACAATGAAGTAGCCTCTAAAAAAGATGGCTCACAACAATAATAACCCGATTTTTGTAACAATAACTATGTACAAGTAATGCAGACAATCCGCACTTGGGATGGGCGCCCAGCATCCACTACGGACTACGAGAAATAGATTTATCGGTAAGTAAAATCTTATTTTCTCTAACGTCCTAGTGGATGCTGGGGACTCCGTCAGGACCATGGGGATTATACCAAAGCTCCCAAACGGGCGGGAGAGTGCGGGTGACTCTGCAGCACCGAATGAGAGAACTCCAGGTCCTCCTCAGCCAGGGTATCAAATTTGTAGAATTTTACAAACGTGTTCCCCCCTGACCACGTAGCTGCTCGGCAAAATTTTAAAGCCGAGACCCCCTCGGGCATCCGCCCAAGATGAGCCCACCTTCCTTGTGGAATGGGCATTGACAGATTTTTGGCTGTGGCAGGCCTGCCACAGACTGTGCAAGCTGAATTGTACTACAAATCCAACGAGCAATAGTCTGCTTAGAAGCAGGAGCACCCATCTTTTGGGGTGCATACAATATAAACAGCAAGTCAGACTTTCTGACTCCAGCCGTCCTGGAAATATATATCTATTTTTAGGGCCCCGACAACGTCTAGCAACTTGGAGTCCTCCAAGTCCCTAGTAGCCGCAGGCACCACAATATGTTGTTTCAGGCGAAACGCTGACACCACCTTAGGAAGAAACTGGGGACGAGTCCGCAGTTCTGCCCTGTCCGAATGGAAAAACAAATATGAGCTTTTTTTTTTTTAAGACAAAGCCCCCAATTCTGACAATCGCCTGGCCGAGGCCAGGGCCACAACATGGTCCCTTTCCATGTGAGATATTTCAAATCCACAGAATTTATCGGTTCAAACCAATATGATTTGAGGAATCCCAACACTACGTTGAGATCCCACGGTGCCACTGGAGGCACACAAGGGGCTGTATATGCAATACTCCCTTGACAAACGTCTGGACTTCAGGAATTGAAGCCAATTTTTTCTGGAAGAAAATCTACAGGGCCGAAACTTGAACCTTAATGGACCCCAATTTGAGGCTCATAGACACTCCTGTTTTCAGGAAGTGCAGAAATCGACCTAGTTGAAATTTTTTCGTGGGGCCTTCCTGGCCTCACCCACGCAACATATTTTCACCACATGTGGTGATAACGTTGTGCGGTCACCTCCTTCCTGGCTTTGACCAGGGTAGGTATGACCTCTTCCGGAATGCCTTTTCCCTTAGGATCCGGCGTTCAACCGCCATGCCGTCAAACGCAGTCGCGGTAAGTCTTGGAACAGACAAGGTCCCCGCTGGAGCAGGTCCTTTCTTAGAGGCAGATGCCACGGTTCCTCTTGGAACAGACATGGTTCTTGCTGAAAGCAAATCCCATCTTAGCTCCCGAGGCCATTAGTCCTCTGTGAGCATCTCTTGAAGTTCCGGGTACCAAGTCCCTCTTGGCCAATCCGGAGCCACGAGTATAGTTCTTACTCCTCTACGTCTTATAATTCTCAATACCTTGGTTATGAGAAGCAGAAGAGGGAACACATACACCGACTGTTACACCCACGGTGTTACCAGGACGTCCACAGCTATCGCCTGAAGGTCTCGTGACCTGGCGCAATACCTGTCCCGTTTTTTGTTCGGGCGGGACGCCATCATTTCCACCTTTGGTCTTTCCCAACGGTTCACAATCATGCGGAAAACTTCCCGATGAAGTTCCCACTCTCCCGGGTGGAGGTCGTGCCTGCTGAGGAAGTCTGCTTCCCAGTCGTCCACTCCCGGAATGAACACTGCTGACAGTGCTATCACATGATTTTCCGTCTAGCGAAAAATCCTTGCAGTTTTGACCACTGCCCTCCTGCTTCTTATGCCGCCCTATCTGTTTACGTGGGCGACTGCCGTGATGTTATCCCACTGGATCAATACCGGCTGACCTTGAAGCAGAGGCCTTGCTAAGCTTATAG
Source organism: Pseudophryne corroboree (assembly GCF_028390025.1). Lineage (NCBI taxonomy): Eukaryota > Metazoa > Chordata > Amphibia > Anura > Myobatrachidae > Pseudophryne > Pseudophryne corroboree. The sequence continues at coordinate 199,296 of NW_026967598.1, read as the reverse complement.
CATTACAAATTTGCTCTTAGCTCCAGTATATTTATGTGGAGAGAATTCTCCAGACTTGATCACACTCCCTGGAAATTTTTTCCCTGTGTGACTGCTCCCCAGCCTCTCAGGCTGGCCTCCGTGGTTACCAGCATCCAATCCTGAATGCCGAATCTGCGGCCCTCTAGAAGATGAGCACTCTGTAATCACCACAGGAGAGACACCCTTGTCCTTGGATATAGGGTTATCCGCTGATGCATCTGAAGATGCGATCCGGACCATTTGTCCAGCAGATCCCACTGAAGAGTTCTTGCGTGAAATCTGCCGAATGGAAGCGCTTCGTAATAAGCCACCATTTTTTACCAGGACTCTTGTGCAATGATGCACTGACACTTTTCCTGGTTTTAGGAGGATCCCGATTAGCTCGGATAACTCCCTGGCTTTCTCCTCTGGGAGAAACACCCTTTTCCTGGACTGTGTCCAGAATCATCCCTAGGACCAGCAGACGTGTCGTCGGAACAACTGCGGTTTTGGAATATTTAGAATCCACCCGTGCTGTCGTAGAACTACTTGAGATAGTGCTACTCCGACCTCCAACTGTTCTCTGGACCTTGTTCTTATCAGGAGGTCGTCCATTTTCTTTGAAGACGAATCCTCATTTCGGTCATTACCTTGGTAAAGACCCGGGGTGCCTTGGACACTCCAACGGCATCGTCTGAAACTGATAGTGACAGTTCTGTACCACGAACCTGAGGTACCCTTGGTGAGAAAAGCAAATTTTGGGACATGGAGGTAAGCATCCCTGATGTCCCGGGACACCATATAGTCCCCTTGTTCCCAGTTCGCTATCACTGCTCTGAGTGACTCCATCTGGATTTGAACCCTTGTAAGTGTTCACATTTTTCAGATTTAGAATCGGTCTCACCTAGCCTTCTGGCTTCAGTACCACCCTATAGTGTGGAACAATACCCCTTTCCTTGTTGTAGGAGGGGTAATTTTATTATCACCTGCTGGGAATACAGCTTGTGAATTGTTTTCAATACTGCCTCCCTGTCGGAGGGGGACATTGGTACAGCAGACTACAGGAACCTGCGAGGGGGGAAACGCCTCGACATTCCAATCTGTGCCCCTTTGATACTACTTGTAGGATCCAGGGGTCCTGTACGGTCCCAGCGTCATGCTGAGAACTTAGTAGAAGCGGTGGAGGGCTTCTGTTACTGGGAATGGGCTGCCTGCTGCAGTCTTCTTCCCTTTCCTCTATCCCTGGGCAGATATCTTATAGGGACGAAAAGACTGAGGCTGAAAAGACGGTGTCTTTTTCTGCAGAGATGTGACTTAGGGTAAAAAACGGTGGATCTTCCAGCAGTTGCCGTGGCCACCAGGTCCCATGGACCGACCCCAAATAACTCCTCCCCTTTTATACGGCAATACATCTTTGTGCCGTTTGGAATCTGCATCCCCTGACCACTGTCGTGTCCATAAACATCTTCTTGCAGATATGGACATCGCATTTACTCTTGATGCCAGAGTGCAAATATCCCTCTGCGCATCTCGTATATATAGAAATGCATCCTTTAAATGCTCTATAGTCAATAAAATACTGTCCCTGTCAAGGGTATCAATATTTTTAGTCAGGGAATCCTACCAAGCCACCTCAGCTCTGCACATCCAGGCTGAGGCGATCGCTGGTCACAGTATAACACCAGCATGTGTGTGTATACTTTTTAGGATATTTTTCTGATAAGCATGTGAGCGCCTTATCCACCCTGAGGGGTGTTTCCCAATGCACCTTAACTTCTGGCGGGAAAGGGTATACCGCCAATAATTTTCTATCGGGGGAAACCCACGCATCATCACACACTTCATTTAATTTATCTGATTCAGGAAAAACTACAGGTAGTTTTTTCACCTCACACATAATACCCTTCTTTGTGGTACTTGGAGTATCAGAAATATGCAACACCTCCTTCATTGCCCTTAACGTGTGGCCCTAAAGGAAAATACGTTTGTTTCTTCACCGTCGACACTGAAATCAGTGTCCTTGTCTGGGTCTATGTCGACCGACTGAGGTAAATGGGCGTTTTTACAAGCCCCTGACGGTGTCTGAGACGCCTGGACCGGTACTAATTTGTTCGCCGGCCGTCTCATGTCGTCAACCCACTTGCAGCGTGTTGACATTACCACGTAATTCCATAAGTAAGCCATCCATTCCGGTGTCGACTCCCTAGAGAGTGACATCACCATTACAGGCAATTTGCTCCGCCTCCTCACCAACATTTTCCTCATACATGTCGACACACACGTACCGACATACAGCACACACATAGGGAATGCTCTGATAGAGGACAGGACCCACTAGCCCTTTGGGGAGACAGAGGGAGAGTTTGCCAGCACACACCAAAATGCTATAATTATACAGGGACAACCCTTATATAAGTGTTCCTCCCATATAGCATTTAATATATATGTATATCGCCAAATCAGTGCCCCCCCTCTCTGTTTTAACCCTGTTTCTGTAGTGCAGTGCAGGGGAGAGCCTGGGAGCCTTCCCCTCAGCCTTTCTGTGAGGGAAAATGGCGCTGTGTGCTGAGGAGAATAGGCCCCGCCCCCTTTTCGGCGGGCTTCTTCTCCGGAGATTGTGAAGTCTGGCAGGGGTTAAATACATCCATATAGCCTCAAGGGCTATATGTGATGTATTTTTCGCCATACAGGTATTCTACATTGCTGCCAGGGCGCCCCCCCCCGCGCCCTGCACCCTCCGTGATCGCTGTGGGAAGTGTGCTGACAGACAATGGCGCACAGCTGCAGTGCTGTGCGCTACCTGAGGAAGACTGAAAAGTCTTCTGCCGCCTGGTTCCGGACCTCTTCAATCTTCAGCATCTGCAAGGGGGTCGGCGGCGCGGCTCCGGGACGAACCCCAGGGCGAGACCTGTGTTCCGACTCCCTCTGAAGCTAATGGTGTCCAGTAGCCTAAGAATCCAATCCATCCTGCACGCAGGTGAGTTGAAATTCTCTCCCCTAAGTCCCTCGATGCAGTGAGCCTGTTGCCAGCAGGACTCACTGAAAATAAAGAACCTAAAAACTTTTTCTAAGCAACTCTTTAAGAGAGCCACCTAGATTGCACCCTTCTCGGACGGGCACAAAAACCTAACTGAGGCTTGGAGGAGGGTCATAGGGGGAGGAGCCAGTACACACCATGTGATCCTAAAAGCTTGCTTTTGTGCCCTGTCTCCTGCGGAGCCGCTATTCCCCCATGGTCCTGACGGAGTCCCCAGCATCCACTAGGACGTTAGAGAAACACCTTCTTCTGTTCTGTGTCCAGAAACATGCCCAATATCAGCAGATGCGTCGTAGGAACCAGCTGCGACTTTGGGATATGCAGAATCCAGCAGTGCTGTTGTAGCACTTCCTGAGATAGTGCTACTCCGATCAACGACTGCTCCTTGGACCTCGCCCTTATAAGGAGATCGTCCAAGTACGGGATAATTATAACTCCCTTCTTTCGAAGGAGTATCATCATTTTGGCCATTACCTTGGAACACACCCTCGGTGCCGTGGACAGACCAAACGGCAACGTCTGGAATTAGTAATGGCAGTTCTGTACCACAACCTTGAGGTACTCCTGGTGAGGAGGGTAAATGGGGACATGTAGGTAAGCATCCATGATGTCCAGTGACACCATAAAAACCCCCTCTTCCAGGCTTGCAATAACCGCCCTGAGTGATTCTATTTTGAACTTGAACTTCCTTATATAAGTGTTCAAGGATTTCAAATTTAGAATGGTTCTCACCGAACCGTCTGGTTTCGGTATCACAAACATTGTGGAATAGTAACCTCGTCCCTGTTGAAGGAGAGGAACTTTGATTATCACCTGCTGGAGGTACAGCTTGTGAGTTGCCGCCAGTACTACCTCCCTTTCCTTGGGAGTAGCAGGCAAGGCTGATTTGAGGTAACGGCGAGGGGGAGACGTCTCGAACTCCAGCTTGTATCCCTGAGATACCTGTAGAACCCAGAGATCCACCTGTGAGCGAACCCACTGGTCGCTGAAGTTCCGGAGACGGCCCCCCACCGCACCTGGCTCCACCTGTGAAGCCCCAGCGTCATGCGGTGGACTTAGTGGAAGCAGGGGAGGATATTTGTTCCTGGGAACTGGCTGTCTGGTGCAGCTTTTTCCCTCTACCCCTGCCTCTGGGCAGAAAGGACGCGCCTCTGACCCGCTTGCCTTTCTGAGGCCGAAAGGACTGTACTTGATAATACGGTGCTTTCTTAGGCTGTGAAGGAACCTGAGGTAAAAAAGTCGACTTCCCAGCTGTTGCTGTGGACACGAGGTCCGAGAGACCGTCCCCAAACAATTCCTCACCCTTATAAGGCAAAACTTCCATGTGCCTTTTAGAATCAGCATCACCTGTCCACTGCCGAGTCCATAATACTCTCCTGGCAGAAATGGACATTGCATTAATTCTAGATGCCAGCCGGCAAATGTCCCTCTGTGCATCTCTCATATATAAGACTACGTCTTTAATATGCTCTATAGTTAGCAAAATAGTATCTCTGTCAAGGGAATCATTGTTATCTGACAGGGAATCAGACCATGCTGCTGCAGCACTACACATCCATGCTGAAGCAATAGCAGGTCTCAGTATAGTACCTGAGTGTGTATACACAGACTTCAGGATAGCCTCCTGCTTTCTATCTGCAGGCTCCTTTAAGGCGGCCGTATCCTGAGACGGCAGTGCCACCTTTTTTGATAAGCGTGTGAGCGCCTTGTCAACCCTAGGGGATGTCTCCCAGCGTAACCTATCCGTTGGCGCCATTAGTAACCGCTTAGAAATCACTAGTTTCTTATCTGGGGAACACCACGCTTCTTCACACAATTCATTTAACTCATCAGATGGGGAAAAAGTCACTGGCTGCTTTTTCTCCCCAAACATAATACCCTTTTTTGTGGTAACCGGGTTGTCAGAAATGTGCAACACATTTTTCATTGCCGTAATCATACATCGGATGGCCCTTGTGGATTGTACATTTGTCTCATCCTCGTCGACACTGGAGTCAGACTCCGTGTCGACATGTGTCTGCCATCTGAGGTAGCGGGCGTTTTTGAGCCCCTGATGGCCTCTGAAACGTTTGGGCAGGCGCGGGCTGAGATGCCGGCTGTCCCAAAGCTGTTACGTCATCGAACCTTTTATGCAAGGAGTTGACACTGTCGGTTAATACCTTCCACATATCCATCCACTCTGGTGTCGGCCCCGCAGGGGGCGACATCACACTTATCGGCTCCTGCTCCGCCTCCACGTACGCGTCCTCATCAAACATGTCGACACAGCCGTACCGACACACCGCACACACACACAGGGAATGCTCTGACTGAGGACAGGACCCCACAAAGTCCTTTGGGGAGACAGAGAGAGAGTATGCCAGCACACACCAGAGCGCTACATAACAGAGGGATATACACTATACACAAAGTGAATTTTCCCCCAATAGCTGCTTATATCACAATTTTGCGCCTAAATTTATGTGCTCCCCCTCTCTTTTTTACCCTTTCTGTAGTGTATACTGCAGGGGAGAGCCTGGGGTGCTTCCTTCCAGCTGAGCTGTGAAGAGAAAATGGCGCTGGCTGTGCTGAGGAAGATAGCCCCGCCCCTTCAGCGGCGGGCTTCTCCCGCTTTTTTAATGATAATTATGGCGGGGGATTAGGCACATATACAGTTTAGAACTGTATAATGTGCAGTTTGCCATCTAAGGTATACTAATTGCAGCCCAGGCCCCCCCCCCCCCCCCCCCAGCGCCCTGCACCCACCAGTGACCGGAGCGTGTGGTGTGCTGTGGGAGCAATGGCGCACAGCTGCAGTGCCGTGCGCTACCTTATTGAAGACCGGAGTCTTCAGCCGCCGATTTTCTCCGGAATCTTCCGTCTTCTGGCTCTGCAAGGGGGACGGCGGCGCGGCTCCAGGAACGGACGATCGAGGTTGGGCCCTGTGTTCGATCCCTCTGGAGCTAATGGTGTCCAGTAGCCTTAAAAGCACAAGCTAGCTGCAAGCAGGTAGGTTTGCTTCTCTCCCCAAAGTCCCACGTAGCAGTGAGTCTGTTGCCAGCAGATCTCACTGAAAATAATAAACCTAACAAATACTTTCTTTATAGTGAACTCAGGAGAGCCCACTAAGTGCATCCAGCTCTGGCCGGGCACAAATTCTAACTGAAGTCTGGAGGAGGGGCATAGAGGGAGGAGCCAGTGCACACCAGATGTAGTACCTAATCTTTCTTTAAAGAGTGCCCAGTCTCCTGCAGAGCCCGTCTATTCCCCATGGTCCTTACGGAGTACCCAGCATCCACTAGGACGTCAGAGAAATCAGGCAGAGCATAGTGACACCATATATAAATAAGGCAGAACGCAGTGACACCATATATAAATCAGGCAGAACGCAGTGACACCATATATAAATCAGGCAGAGCGCAGTGACACCATGTATAAATCAGGCAGAGCGCAGTGACACCATGTATAAATCAGGCAGAGCGCAGTGACACCATGTATAAAATCAGGCAGAGCGCAGTGACACCATGTATAAATCAGGCAGAGCGCAGTGACACCATGTATAAATCAGGCAGAGAGCAGTGACACCATATATAAATCAGCCAGAGCGCAGTGACACCATATATAAATCAGGCAGAGCGCAGTGATGATGCAGGTAGGACAGGGAGCAGTGACACCATATATAAATCAGGCAGAGCGCAGTGACACCGTATATAAATCAGACAGAGCGCAGTGACACCGTATATAACTCAGGCAGAGCGCAGTGACTCCATATATAAATCAGGCAGAGCGCAGTGACACCATATATAAATCAGGCAGAGTGCAGTGACACCATATATAAATCAGGCAGAGCGCAGTGACACCATATATAAATCAGGCAGAACGCAGTGACACCATATATAAATCAGGCAGAGCGCAGTGACACCATATATAAATCAGGCAGAGCACAGTGACACCGTATATAAATCAGACAGAGCACAGTGACACCATATATAAATCAGACAACAGAGCACAGTGACACCGTATATAAATCAGGCAGAGCGCAGTGACACCGTATATAAATCAGGCAGAGCGCAGTGACACCATATATAAATCAGGCAGAGCGCAGTGACACCATATATAAATCAGGCAGAGCGCAATGACACCATAAATAAATCAGGCAGAGCGTAGTGACACCATATATAAATCAGGCAGAGCGCAGTGACACCATATATAAATCAGGCAGAGCGTAGTGACAACATATATAAATCAGGCAGAGTGCAGTGACACTATATATAAATCAGGCAGAGCGCAGTGACACCATGTATAAATCAGGCAGAGCGCAGTGACACTATGTATAAATCAGGCAGAGCGCAGTGACACCATGTATAAAATCAGGCAGAGCGCAGTGACACCATGTATAAATCAGGCAGAGCGCAGTGACACCATGTATAAATCAGGCAGAGCGCAGTGACACCATACATAAATCAGGCAGAACGCAGTGACACCATACATAAATCAGGCAGAACGCAGTGAAACCATATATAAATCAGGCAGAGCGCAGTGACACCATACACAAATCAGTCAGAACGCAGTGACACCATATATAAATCAGGCAGAGCGCAGTGACACCATATATAAATCAGCCAGAGCGCAGTGACACCATATATAAATCAGGCAGAGCGCAGTGATGATGCAGGTAGGACAGGGAGCAGTGACACCATATATAAATCAGGCAGAGCGCAGTGACACCGTATATAACTCAGGCAGAGCGCAGTGACACCATATATAAATCAGGCAGAGTGCAGTGACACCATATATAAATCAGGCAGAGCGCAGTGACACCATATATAAATCAGGCAGAGCACAGTGACACCGTATATAAATCAGACAGAGCGCAGTGACACCGTATATAAATCAGGCAGAGCGCAGTGACACCGTATATAAATCAGGCAGAGCGCAGTGACACCATATATAAATCAGGCAGAGCGCAGTGACACCATATATAAATCAGGCAGAGCGCAGTGATGATGCAGGTAGGACAGGGAGCAGTGACACCATATATTTATCAGGCAGAGCGCAGTGATGATGCAGGTAGGACAGGGAGCAGTGACACCATATATAAATCAGGCAGAGTGCAGTGACACCATATATAAATCAGGCAGAGCGCAGTGACACCATATATAAATCAGGCAGAGCGCAGTGACACCATATATAAATCAGGCAGAGCGCAGTGATGATGCAGGTAGGACAGGGAGCAGTGACACCATATATAAATCAGGCAGAGCGCAGTGATGATGCAGGTAGGACAGGGAGCAGTGACACCATATACAGTATAAATGTGAGCACAGTGATGACAGATATAAGGCAGAATGGAGTGATAACAGAGATAAGGCAAAGCGCAGCAATGACAGAGATAAGGCAGAATGCAGCGATGACAGAGATAAGGCAGAGTACAGCAATGACCGATAAGGCAGAATGCAGCGATGACAGAGATAAGGCAGAGTACAGCAATGACTGATAAGGCATAGTGCAGCGATGACAGATGTAAGGCACAGTGCAGCGATGACAGAGATAAGGTAGAATGCAGCGATGACAGATAAGGCAGAGTGCAGCAATGACAGATAAGGCAGAATGCAGTGATGACAGAGATAAGGCATAGTGCAGCAATGACAGATGTAAGGCAGAATGCAGCGATGACAGATATAAGGCAGAGTGCAGTGATGTTAGACATAAGGCAGAGGATGACAGAGATAAGGCAGAATGCAGCGATGACAGAGATAAGGCAGAGTGCAGCAATGACAGATGTAAGGCAGAATGCAGCGATGACAGAGATAAGGCAGAGTGCAGTGATGTTAGACATAAGGCAGAGGATGACAGAGATAAGGCAGAATGCAGCGATGACAGAGATAAGGCAGAATGCAGCGATGACAGAGATAAGGCAGAATGTAGTGATGACAGAGAAGGTAGAGCACAAAGATGACAGAGATAAAGCAGAGGGCAATGAAGACAGATCTAATGGAGAAAACAGCGATGACAGAAATAAGGCAGAGTGCAGTGATGATAGATATAAGGCTCAGTGCAGCGCAGCAATGACAGATGTAAGGCAGAATGCAGCGATGACAGATATAAGGCAAGTTGCATTGATGACAGAGATAAGGAAGAGTGCAGGGAAGACAGATATAAGGCAGAGTGCAGCAATGACAGATGTAAGGCAGAATGCAGCAATGACAGAAGTAAGGCAGAGTGCAGCAATGACCGATAAGGCAGAATGCAGCGATGACAGAGATAAGGCAGAGTGCAGTAATGCCCGATAAGGCAGAGTGCAGCAATGACAGATAAGGCAGAATGCAGCGATGACAGAGATAAGGCAGAGTGCAGCGATGACAGAGATAAGGCAGAGTGCAGCGATGACAGATACGGCAGAATGCAGCGATGACAGATAAGGCAGAGTGCAGCAATGACAGATAAGGCAGAGTGCAGCGATGACAGAGATAAGGCAGAGTGCAGCGATGACAGATACGGCAGAATGCAGCGATGACAGATAAGGCAGAGTGCAGTGATGACAGATATAAGGCTCAGTGCAGCAATGACAGATAAGGTAGAATGTAGCGATGACAGAGATCAGGCAGAGTGCAGCAATGACAGATGTAAGGCAGAATGCAGCGATGACAGAGATAAGGCAGAATGTAGTGATGACAGAGAAGGTAGAGCACAACGATGACAGAGATAAAGCAGAGGGCAATGAAGACAGATCTAATGGAGAAAACAGCGATGACAGAAATAAGGCAGAGTGCAGTGATGATAGATATAAGGCTCAGTGCAGCGCAGCAATGACAGATGTAAGGCAGAATGCAGCGATGACAGATATAAGGCAAGTTGCATTGATGACAGAGATAAGGAAGAGTGCAGGGATGACAGATATAAGGCAGAGTGCAGCAATGACAGAGGTAAGGCAGAGTGCAGCAATGACCGATAAGGCAGAATGCAGCGATGACAGAGATAAGGCAGAGTGCAGCAATGACAGAGGTAAGGCAGAGTGCAGCAATGACCGATAAGGCAGAATGCAGCGATGACAGAGATAAGGCAGAGTGCAGTAATGACCGATAAGGCAGAGTGAAGCAATGACCGATAAGGCAGAATGCAGCTATGACAGAGATAAGGCAGTGTGCAGCAATGACCGATAAGGCAGAATGCAGCGATGACAGAGATAAGGCAGAGTGCAGCAATGACAGATAAGGCAGAGTGCAGCAATGACAGATAAGGCAGAGTGCAATGATGACAGATATAAAGCTCAGTGCAGCGATGACAGATGTAAGGCAGAATGCAGCGATGACAGATATAAGACAAGTTGCATTGATGACAGAGATAAGGCAGAGTGCAGCAATGACAGATAAGGCAGAATGTAGCGATGACAGAGATCAGGCAGAGTGCAGCAATGACAGATAAGGCAGAATACAGCAATGACAGATATAAGGCACAGTGCATCAATTACAGAGATAAATCAGGCACATGATGGTTAGCGAGTGCTCACCTCGGAGGTGGAACAGACACGACTCAGTGAGGTTTCTACAGGCACTGAGATTCAGGTGCTGTAACTTGTGCAGCTGTTGTACAATGCAAAGACCCTGATCTGAGAACAGAAAATGGGATGTCAGGACTTATACTGATATACAATAGATTTTCTATATCATTTACATATCCACACCTGTGATTAGATGACAAGAGCTGAGGCTGAGGGTCCGAAGGCCAGGGAAGCCACGGAGATGTCGGATGAGATCATTTGTGCAGTACTGATAGCAGTTTAGAGTGATCCTGCGGACAGGGCAGCCAGTAAATAGATCCAGAGTTTTTGGCCGCAAAGCTCTTTCCCTGATCATGTAGTCAATGATCATCTCTGCCAGATCTGGGGTGAGGCCGGACAGTGAGCCTGAATACTGCATGTTAGGAGCTAGAGACAGGAAGACACATCAATTCATTTATCATTTCATAAACTCACAACGACTCTGCATTAATAATCATTATCTCAGACTACTTTCATTTCTAGGCACGGGCGGATGTAGACGTCTCTTTTAGGGCACGCGGAATGAACTCTGAATCCTCCCCTCTCTACTCCCTTCCTTCCATTTACAGTCACAGCCCTAACCTCTACTAGCAATCCCCAGACAATGGCCACGCTCAGCCTGCGCTCCGACTGCTCTCACATTCTCACCAAGAAAGTGATTAATACCAGAGAGGGGAGCTCGGTGTCACCTGCACGTACTGACAAACAGCTGTATCTGTCATGTAGTTTATCACTGTCAAAGTCGAAAAATATTGTAGTACACACACCACGTACTAACCACACACACATGCCCGCTGCGCGTGCACTTGTTCCGCCGTGCGTGCACATATCCGCAATTTGCGTATGATCGCTCCCGCGGTCCTGCGAGTGGTATGGGTATTTACGGCGGAGTTTGTGAGTGCATAGAGGGTTATCAGAACATTACATATTTAATCCAAATAGTGCACATTGTACACATAGCCCCCCTGCACCACATCAGCAAGTATCAACAGTTTAAATGATTCCAGGACTAAGGGATTCGCCTTTGCATGATAGGAGGGGACAGACTAAGGTTATAAGGTGATGTCTAGTATCCAGCTGTAGGGTATTTAAAGGGTAACATTCCGGTGTTGGTTAGAGGAAGATCGCATGTCCCTGCGTATAGTTATGTGCAAAAGTAGAATATAGATATAAACTGTATTTACTGTATATTATGTATGCGGCGGGAATCCAGAGGAGACCACCCACAAGAGCAGTTGAGAAAGACATTGCCCACCTTTTCAAATCAACCTATGACCTCTCCTGTAATGTAAAGATGCATCTCTGTGTCCAATGGACAAAGGGATTACAGTATCCATTGTATTGCTTTTGGAAGTAGTGTATAAAAAGCCTGTTGCTGCCTGGCCGGTCAGAAGACTCTTAACGCTATCAACCTGATGAGCGGAGGACTGGACCAGGAAGCGCTTGCGAATATTCTCACGTATGTACATTGACTGTAGCCATTTACTCTGTTGTATATTGTAGTGTATAAATTGTATTGTTATCCCCTTCCAGATATATACGCTGAGGTGTCGGAGCCCAGTGTTAAACTACAAATCGGTGTTGTGTCCTCTTTTCCCTGCTAGGGTTTAAAGCATATTACATTACCTAACTGTATAAGGTTTAAAAGTGTATTGATAAGGTGTGTACGCGCTGCGGGTATTTTATACCGTCAGCGCTGCATAAGGTTTAAGGTGTAACATCATTGCAGTGCTTTACTGCATAAGGTTTAGAGTGTAATAATATCATTGCATTGCATTACTAATAAGGTTTAAAGTATATCAAGAGTGTGTGCGCACTGTGTGTACTTTGTACCCCCAGCGCGGCGTTTGTACGCTAAGTCCGTACAAGGTACGGGACTCTGTACGCAAATAGCGTACAAAGTACGTAGCATGTGTATTAAGTCTAGCGGCTGCAGCGGCTCCATGGTAAAAGTGTGTTTAAAGGTATAGCTTTATCGTTTAAGATAATATCGACATTATCAATTGGGGACATCGTTCGGTTTTTCCACATACCCGCAACCTAGCAGGCTAAAGCAGACTTCATCTATCAGCAAAGGGCGGACAGGTATCCTACATGAACCTTTTCCTGGCCGTAGAATACACTGGTAAACCCTATCTCATTGCTGATAAGATGGTGTCTGCTCTGCATGGTTTGTAGGGATGCTGGTGGGATCCGTAAGGTAAATATACAAAGCTATTTTAAAAAGTCTGTGAATTTCTGTTTGGCGCCAAATGCGCACACAACACAAGCATACACCTGTACTTTGTATTTGTATACCTGCTCGCATTGTTGCCATAAGTACTGATTACTAGATTCATTTAGACCTGTACGGAGAAATTTGTTGCTATTTAATTAAAACATAGACTAAATATTAAGGAAGTAAACGTAAAACACAAATACAGTCTGGCCTAGTTAAACAGGTTTATACAGGAAGAAACTGTGTTATGTTAAGTAAACGATTATAGGTAATATCGCTTACATTTATAGAAGTGTGGGATTTGTACTATTGCGGACATACGGTCTTTGTACACGTGTCTCGGACAAAGTACGGGACTGCGTACGCAACGTAAAGACATACGCACGGTCGTGTGTTTACGCAAAGTGTATAAGGGTACGGCCGCTAAGTACACATTACACAATAGCATTGTTTAGTGTAGGGGCGGGACGGTAGCCACGCTACAATAGCACAAGTTGCTCAGTTTCCAAGATTTAGTTTAAATAAAACCTTTTTTACTGTATTACCTCTGGTACTAAGGCTGTTTATCTGAATGAAAGTTAATTTCCTGTACAGAAAAAAAACAAAAACAAAGTGTATTTGAGTGAACGAGCGTGAGTGAGCAAACATAATAAAGGTTTTGTGGACCCAGGGAATTCGGGATCCCGTAGAGGTGGTACACCAGGTGAGTGGAGACTTGGTGGCGTGAGAATAGCTGGCTCACGTTAATATAAATTGAAGTACAAAGGAGCAAGGTAGCAGAGTACCGCAGACCAGAAGGTCAGCGAGGTTTAGAGTACCGCAGGCCAGAAGGTCAGCGAGGTTTAGAGTACCGCAGGCCAGAAGGTCAGCGAGGTTTAGAGTACCGCAGACCAGAAGGTCAGCGAGGTTTAGAGTACCGCAGGCCAGAAGGTCAGCGAGGTTTAGAGTACCGCAGGCCAGAAGGTCAGCGAGGTTTAGAGTACCGCAGGCCAGAAGGTCAGCGAGGTTTAGAGTACCGCAGCCCAGGGGGTTAGCGAAGATACCCATTTAGTTTTTGATTGATTCGCTCTGGCTGAGGTTTCGCAGCCTAAAAAAACGATTCCATTAGTCGTACGGCAGATAAGTAACAAGTACCTATACGCTGTGCGATTGGACCGCGCGTTCGTGGGTGCAATATTAACGCAACGTGATACCCTTTTTACAAGCTTTGCGTAAAATCGCGGTATCATTAGCGCTGGTTATTGCATACGCAAGCGTGATTTGTGTATAATAAAGGTTTAGGGAGTTTCGCTGGTCTCTCTCAGGAAATCTCCAACGACTTATATTTACTGGGAAGGGTAAGTTATTCCCAGAAACTTCCAGTAAATATAGGTTACACAGGGCCCCAGGTTGGGTACATTGCCTTTGCTATACAGTGTATGGTAGTATTGGCCAACGTGGGCGGTGAGTGGGTGAAAGCACTCGGAGAACTTTCACCGTTGCCTTATATTGAGTATTTTGTTTTTTTGTAGGATTAGCCGGGACGGCAATACCTGCAAAATATGGGGGCCAGTTGCTCAAGTAAGGGACGTGCAACCAGGGTTCTGGTTGACATACCGTGACCCAAAGGGTCAGCGAGGTTCATAATGTGTGAGAAATATGGACCACACGCAGAAATTTTGTGCAATGAATGGGAACGTATGACTGCGGAAGATAGGGAACCATTCCCTAAGGTAGGCAGTTTTGAACTAGAGGTATTGCAGAATTTAAGGAGTAGGATATGTCTAATAAAATCCAGAAAACAAAGGATTAGACACACAGATTGTTTAAATTTATGGCAGCAAGAGGGCGATATGCAAGGGAAATTAACATATGCAGCAGGTTTCAAACCCAGCGGGAATGAGAACACAAACACACCATTGTCTACACAGGTCGAAGGGGAACAGAAGGCTACAGTCAATGATACATCCGTAAATGATAGTAATATGAAAGAGCAATGTATTAACCCTAACTTTTGCAAAATGTATCCTGTTTTGAAGTCTCTCCAAGGTTTTAGGTCACAGGGAGATGAAGGATTCAGCCAAATCGCAGCTCTCCTCCAAGCAGTCACTTTGCAGGACAATCAGGTGGGACCTGTCCAACCAGGTAGAGCAGTAACAGTATTCCCCAATGAAAGAACTGGTGAGGTCACAGCTACCGGTAAGTATGAGACAGTTCATTGCACAGAAACAACAACACCACACAGTAAACAGATTAGGAACGGAATGGTAGGATTACACCCTGTCTTGGAAATAGTAACTCCCAATGGGGGAACCAATAGTCAGGGAGTAGTCCTCACCAGGAATAATGCAATGTATTGTCCGTGGCCCAGAGATGAGCTGCGATCAATCATTTCAGAATTCCCCGACCCTCGGAAGCATTTAGCCAGATGTCAGAAATGTATCAGAGATCTGGGTAATGCGTATGAACCGACAAACCAACATTGGCGGACATTTTTGAAAGCCTGCCTACTCCCTAATATTGACACCCAAAAATTCACCACTGATTGTAGGCTAGAGTCGGATAGTCCTATGACTGACAGAAACAATCAGGAAAATATAGAACAAATTAATAGGCAACTAGAGTTGTGTTTCCCCACTGAGTGGAGAAGAATTTTCTCCATAAAACAGAGGGAAAATGAAATGACATCTGAATATTTCCACCGAGCACTGCAGGAAATGGAAAGATACATGGGAGTATGAGATGCAGGGAACGATACGAAATACAGGAAGGTAGCTGTGTCTGTGCTAATGGACGGACTCAATAAGACAGTGAGGGACAGAGTACAAACCTCTTTGCCTAATTGGAGAGGGGTCACAGTAGCTTGCCTTAGAGAGTGCGCAATTGCATACCTCCCAACTGTCCCGATTTTCGCGGGACAGTCACGTTTTTTGGGGACTGTCCCGCTGTCCCACCCGCGGGCCGCAGTGTCCCGCGGTGGGGGGGCAGTTGGGAGGCTCTGTCTCTCGCTGCCCTGCTTAGCAGAGCAGCGGTGAATAGACGCTGTGCGCATGTGCACAGCGTCTATTCATTGGAGACAGAGGGAGGACGGGGCATGCCAGCAGCTCACAGAGCGCTGGACATGCCCCTTCAGTGATGAAAACGGGGGCGTGGCTCGCGATTGCGGGTCCTCCCGCGAAGCCACGCCCCCTTTTCGAAGGTCACGCCCCTTTTCGGGAGAGCGCGCGGCTTCGCCGCGCGGGTGTCCCTCTTTCAAGAAGGCAAAAGTTGGGAGGTATGCAATTGAACACCATAGGAATATTGCTAGGCGTAGAAAACTGCAAGAGGAGAGGCTGAGGATTGAAAGTATACAGGCTCTTACACCAAAGTCTCATCAGCCCAAGCCCCTGATGGTGTAGGAGCTTCCGCAGTATAGCAAATATATTGATTCACGCTTTTTTGCATTGATTAAGATATTTACTGTTAATCACAAAATGGGTTCATGTTTCCTTAAAAATATTGGACAGATATATTCAGACTTTATACCTCGAATATCTTGTTCTAAAGCATGACGTGTTCAAGGACAAGGCAACAGATGTATCCAAGGCTAATTGGAAAGAAGTTTATGTCCGAAAGACTGATAAACGAAGCACTAACCATTTTCTAGAATGTTCTAATTGCTAATTATAATCGTGTATGACAATTGATGTATTACAGTTTTTGAGACATACATGGTGTATTCTGATTGGCTAAATATATTGGCACACATGAATCCTTTGTCCTCCAGCTATAAAATAAACCTTATATGGCCCCTAAGCCAGGTCAACTATGGACTGCTTAGGTTACACATGATCTTGTGTCACCTTTTCATTCACTGATCTCCAACCGGTTGCAAAAGAAACAGAATTCTGACTGATGACTGCAGAGAGTTTATAGACCAGACCTGAACAGGTTAACATACCCTAACATTTGGGGGCATCGTCCGGAGATATTCCAGCATCTCCTCCACTGGCAATAAATCCTCTGATCTTTCAGGAACCGCTGATAAAAAAAAACCGGTAAGTGAGATTTAAGGTGTAGATTTCTACCTGCTCATTTGAATCAGCGTTTCTTGAATGAATCTGCGGAAGTCCAGTCGGGAAGGTCAGAGAATATCTTAAAGAGCCCAGTGTCAGTCAGAAGAAATTTTTTAAGGTACCATATATTTATGTTATATTGTTGAATTGTGGGTAAATATCTTCAGCTAATTTGTCACAAGTGTACAGGGGGAATTAATCAAATATCCAGAAAAATGTTACATTTTTAAAAGGTGGCGTATGGCCAAGGTGTATTCTAATGCTGATAAACAGTTTGAATTGATAAATAACCAAAGAGGTATATGCAAATCTTGTACCTGTGTTGTTGTGTTAAGAAAATACAAAGGGTCCGTAGCACCGAGATTGGTGGCAATTACAAGCACTGAAGTCTCATTTGGTTATGTGGAAAATGATGATGAATTTTATTGTACAAAAGGTTGTCATTTTAAAAAGGGAATTGTTGGAACATTACATTAAGAATGATTGATCTAACATCATAACCTATTGGCCTAGGAACCACATAATCCCAGGTCTAAGACCCATGTGCCCGTGCAGCCTCAAACAGCTGCCGTGCACACAGATAACAGATATAGCATTTACTGTCATCCTTGTTTTTGTATCCTTGCACTGTTGTATGTACTCTGCCAATATGCTTTTGAAAGGGTGGGGGGGAGTCGGGTGTCTGCTGAATAATGAAACCAGTGTCAGTAACTAGATTCTCCTGCACACATTGTACTGTATATATTGTATGTCCCTATGCAAGACAGTTAAGGGGTAGGATTGGGTCAGTAATAAAGAACAGCTACTGTCTGAAAGAGACACAAGGTGAACGTATTCCAAGAATAGTGGGGAGTTTACCAAGAACACAAGACACAAGCAGGAGTCTATATAGGCAGAGGGATAGACCCTTGGAGTGACTTAACAATAATATTAGGGACGCATCTCAGTGATCCAGAAGAAATAATCTATTATGCAGGTCTCACTTGGGGAGCAGTACTAACAGATTTTCCACCAACACAGGGAGGAAGGGACAACACTACAACCCCAGTCATTTGTCCACAGACGGATTTAAGGAGCTTTTTAGGTACAAGGATAGAAGAGATTCTTCAGAGTCAGCGTCTCACAAGGAGTTTTTAATTCCCTCATAAGGGGTTGCTAAAATACCACATTAGGATGGGTTCAAACCCGTGGATATTGTTAGTAACAGGGAGGGGAGGAAAGCTCTAAAAGGAGATTTTAAGTCCCTCAAAAGGGGTTGCTAAAATACCACAACAGAATGGGTTCAAACCCGTGGATATTGTTAGTAACAGGGAGGGGAGGAAAGCTCTAAAAGGAGATTTTAAGTCCCTCAAAAGGGGTTGCTAAAATACCACATCAGGAGGGGTTCAAACCCGTGGATATTGTTAGTAACAGGGAGGGGAGGAAAGCTCTAAAAGGAGATTTTAAGTCCCTCAAAAGGGGTTGCTAAAATACCACATCAGGAGGGGTTCCGCGCACGTTCACCCAGGCATGGGAGCGCGGTCTGTAAAGATGTCAGGGCCCGACAAACCCGTGGATATTGTTAGTAACAGGGAGGGGAGGAAAGCTTTGAAAGGAATAAGTCAAATTTTCAAAAGAGCAGGTTTTCCGTCAGAAGGGACACTAGACTTAGAGAAATGGGAAAAATTTGCCTCCTGTAACAAGAGTTGGATAATTAAGCATAATTGTAGAGATCAAGTATCCATCTGGATCACTGTAGCACAAGAAAGAAAAAATGAAAAAAATAAGAAAAGCCAAAGAAAAGAATGCCATACCGAAGGTAACAGTTCATGTTGTCCAGGAACAAAGCAAGTGGAAAATCAGAAGCCCAACGCAAGGGGCCACAGGAAGGAACTCAAAAGAAGGAACCAAGCAAGATGACAGAAAGTGTTATTTCTGCAAGCAAAAAGGACATTTCAAGAAGAATTGAAAAAAAAATACAAGGAATGGTGTGAAAACCAGCAAGAAAAACCTAAAGCATGAAGAAGTGGCTTCCCGAGGTACCTCCCTGCCAAAACACCATCTGAACAAGAAAATGATCAAGTGACCCTTGTACTGCCAACAGGTCACCAATATCAATGCATTATAGACTCGGGAGCAAGCCGAACAATTTTAAAGCAGCAAGAGGTACCAAGTGAATTAATGACCACTGAGACCTAGTCCAGCAACAGCACCTCCACACTATACCCCACCCCTATACCCAGACATGCATGCACACCCAGGTACCCCTAGTATGAACAGAATTGAATCATCTGCAAGCTCACTAACAGTGAAATGGAAAAGAGATGAACCAGGAAAAGTGTGGCGAATAATCAGCCCTATCTTGGAAGGATCTGTGGTTGAAAACCCGAATGATTTACCTGAGCTATGTGTACAGAGTATGCCCCAGTGTCCTGATACTTTATCACAAGAAACCCCAACAAGATCAAACCAAAGAAACTGGGCAGCTAAAGTTCCCCTCATGTTTAAACGAGTGGTAGACACCTGGAATCAAGCTATGAGTCCAGTAAACAATTGTCCACAATCAGGAACTATAGGCGAAAGGGTGCAAATCAGGTGAAGAGGAGAAGCAAGGGGTCAAGACACAGCCTCTACAGCTTTTCATGCCCAGGTGCATAATGTACAGAATAAACTGACATATTTTCCAGAAAGATTGTGTCCGGTATGTCAGTTTTGCGTTCCAGAAGGATATGAACATTGCCCAAATTGTGGAAACTGGATTTCACCCCATGAACCACCATGCCAAGATATCTATGCGACTAGAAATACTGAAAGACGGTCATCATTGCCTGTTTCTCTGTATCCAGCACAAGTACAGAGAATACGCAACCCAGATAATGCAGCCAGGACGAACGAACCATACATCGTACAGAGCCAACACCACAAACCATGGTATGGCAATGACCTCGCAAATATAGTTGCAGAGTCCCCAGATCCTAGAAAAAAACAAACAAACAAAAAAAAAAACCAACAGCATTTTATGCCTATATGGAAAGAATTCAAACCATATGGACACCGGCATGGGTCGACTACCACCAGTTGTGTGAGGCTATACTAGGACCAGCAACTGCCCAAACAGTAGGCACCATGTTAAAAGCAGATGCAGTAGATGATTGCCCAGCCATAACGGACGTTCCGACAGAGGAAAATAGAACAACGTTTGAAAGTGGAAAGATGTACATGACAAGACTTAAGAGATGGTGTCATGCACAGACACTCAGAGCACCAACAGCCCCAGATTTGAAACAGGAAAAGACTGAGTCCATCAGAACTTACTATGATAAAGTCACTATACGACACACAAGATGATAGAATATGAAGGTGTGCAACTCCTGTGTCGGCAACAGTGTACTCAGTCACCACTGGCAGTTCGATAAAAGTGACTTTACCCACAGGAGACCCAAGGGTTTCAAGAGCTGTTTTTATGCACAACCAGATTCCTCTACGTTTACTTACAGATCAAGCCATTGCAATGACTGGATTGGGAGGTTAAGCCCTACCCCTGCAAGAAAGCAAAGATGTAACCTGAAATACAAGCTGCTATACAAGACTATCTCTCACAGGAAAAGTAAGACAAAGAGGAACAACAACTCCCAGCATAAACATCATTATGTTAAACACCAGCCTGGGTGGACTTGGACTAAGAAGATGACATGCCAGCAGCAGTGAGAAAGAATATGCAAGTAAAGAAAGGACAAAGTATGAAGAATAATGAATGAATCATAAAGAGAGGTGATTGGAAAAAGAAAAGTTGAGAAACAATATGAAGGGCGCATGAAAGTTTGGAGACTAAAGGAAGTCTGCTTTAAGAAGGACAAAGAAAGACATCTGACAAGTGGTCAGTACTACATGGCAAGATTACAGAGATAATGCCATGATTTAAAGCAACAGAAGCTCCGGGGTTTAAAGCAAATAATAAGGAACAAGACAGAAAAAGTTCCAGAAGACAAATGAATGATGCTTCTTCTGCCAATATGAAGTACAAGCTTCTTCAGGTACTCCCCAGTGAACATAATGTCTCCAGAAGAAACAGCAGAAGGTGTGATTACAGTCACCTTGCCCACTGGAGAAATACGTTTGTGCCTAATGAATACTGGAGCCAGCACACGCAGAAGACAGCAGAGGGAGATACCACAAGAACTGATGATATCAGAAATTCTTAAAAGGACAGGAGATGAAAGAAATACAGTCACCAATACCAGCCCAGTTCTTGACCTTGGAGTACATGTCCAGTGACTTTGCTGAAGCACAATGTACTAAAGCTTATCCAAGGAGAATACAGTACACACCAGCAGAAGTTTAACTTTCCAGCAACTTATCAAAGGAAAGGACAAAAAGCCAATTAGAAGCAAGTTAAAACAGAAGTTCAGTATTGGCTCATTCCCGCAGTACCAGTTGTAGAAGAAAGTAAGCAATACTAATGGACCAGGATAGCCCTGTGGAGGGGCTATATCACCAAGTGATTTATCCACAAAACACACAGCTAAATACAGGATGTGAATGAACTGCTGATTGCCACCACCACTACTAAAAGAAGCACCAAGAAGGGGCAGTGTCCTTAGTGAAGTTTCTGGAAGACCAAGACTGCAGAGCCTCAGAAGGAGAAATTGCAGCTAGTCAAGCAAGAGTTAATCTTCCTAGGACACTCAAGGTACCAGACATCTAACAAAAGTGAGAAG
This sequence comes from Pseudophryne corroboree, assembly GCF_028390025.1. Classification (NCBI taxonomy): domain Eukaryota; kingdom Metazoa; phylum Chordata; class Amphibia; order Anura; family Myobatrachidae; genus Pseudophryne; species Pseudophryne corroboree. The sequence continues at coordinate 177,791 of NW_026967598.1, read as the reverse complement.
GAAAAGATTCAGACTGCAAGCTAAGATGCCAACTAGTGTCAAGCAAGTCAGATGATCATTCCTGGGCCTAGTAGGACACTACAGAACACGGATACCTCTAGCACCAGTCTACATGCAAGCATTGTATGACAACACTGAAAGGGAGGAGGGTCCGCATCCTACATACAGCAACAGATGAATGAAGCTATTGAACAATTGGAAACAGCAGTTGCCTCATCTCAAGCCCTAGAACTACCTGACTAATTAAGAAGGAGGCCATACATAGAAGTCCTTATGCAAAATCATGGACTGAGGTGAAGACCAGTGGCCTACAACTCAAGCAAGCTTGACAGTGGTAATCAAAGAGCACCTACCGGCATCAGAGCAGTGATAGCAGCAACAGTCCTAGAAGAGTATAAGAGCACAGACACAGTGATGAATCAGTAGTCCTAGAAGAGGACAAGAGCACAGGCATAGTGCTGAATCATGAACTTATCATCCAGGGTCCACATGCAGGTACAAAGAAGCTTCAACAAGCAAGAACCAAACACCTGTCAGTGGCAAGGCTGACCATGTATGAAGTAGCACTGCCAAAGTGCGACAAGTAACCATCAGATGATGTATTACCCTCAACGCAGCAACCCTTTTCTAGCATTAATCAATAAAGGTGTTGAATCTCAAGATTCCAAAGGAGGGAAAAACAGATTATCTACTGATGAATGGGAAAGCCAGAAGTTTCTAATATTCACTCACGAAGGTAAACAATATGGTGGGACACAATTACCCCAAGGGGGAGCAACCAGTCCATCAGATTTCTCAGAGGCAATGGCATTAATCCTGCAGAAATGGAGACCGCACTTTACAGACACCCAGTTAGTTCAATATATCGATGATCTGCTTATTACTGCACAGACAGAAGAGAAGTGCAAAAAGGAAACAGCATCACTACTCATCTTTTTGGCAGAAGAAGATTGCAGAGTGTCAAAAGCCAAACTACAGCTAGTACAGAAAAGAGTTATCTTTTTAGGACACTGCATATCCCAAGGAACAAGGCATCTTACTGATGAAAGAACAAAAGCAATAACTCAAGCAAAAACCCCAAGAACATTAAATGAAATCAGAGCTTTTCTGGGCCTTATTGGTTATTGCAGAGAATGGATACCCTCAGCCTCATTACTGATGCAACCCCTATATGAATTAACAAAAAAGGAGGCGTCAGCAGAAAACAGGGACACCATTGAAGAAGCAGTAAGAAAACTAAAGCAAGCCATAATAACAGCCCCAGCATTGGGATTGCCTGATTACAAAAAGCCTTTTAACCTATTCTGCCATGAAAACAGAGGGCATTCTTTAGGGGTGCTCACCCAGAAATACGGACCAAAACAAAGACCAGTGGCATACTGTTCAGCCCAGCTGGATCCGATTATCAGAGGAGCACCATCCTGTGTCCGAGCAATGGCAGCAGCAGCAATACTGAAGGAAAAGGTGACAGACATCATTGTGCTTGATCATCCACTGTGTATACAAGTACCGCACGCTGTAACAGAAATACTAAGTCAAGAAAAAAAGCAAGCATCTTTCTGCAGCCAGACTTGCCAAATATGAAGTAGCACTATTAAGCGCCTCCCATGTCACCATCACAAGATGCACTGTACTAAACCCAGCTACACTCCTTCCCATCAACGATTCAAAAGAGGGGAGGAGAGGGGGACATGGTAAATGATGGTAAATCGTCAGATGAGGAGGAAAATGCTGCTACAGACACAGAAAATACAGCACAAACATTTCCACATGATTGCCTAGCCCTCATGGAATTAGAGACTTTACCTCTTCCTAATGTCCAAGATACACCACTGGACAATCCAGACATGAACCTGTTCGTCGATGGATCAAGATATTATGATAATGGATCCCCAAGGACAGGATATGCAGTAACAACTGAAACTTAAGTCATAGACTCTGGACCATTGCTACCAAGAATGGCAGCACAAGAAGCAGAACTCATAGCAATGACCAGAGCCTGCATACATGCTGAAAACATGACAGCTAACATCTAGTCCCAGGATTACGCTGTTATTTGGAAAAGTAGGGACTTCAAAGGTGCAAATGGAAAACCCATCAAACATGCCAGTTTGATTATGGAACTCTTCAGAGCATTGGAACTACCTAAAAGGATTGGCATAATCAAGGTACAAGCACATACTAAGAGCCAAACCATGGAAGCTAAAGGAAATGCATTTGCAGATGCAGAAGCCAAGAGAATTGCCTTACAATCAAAAGAACCTGAGCAAGTCTTAGTAGCTCAAGATGTGAAACAAATGCCCAGTGAAGAGGAGTTGATCAAAATTCAACAACAAGCATCACAAGGAGAAAAGGAGAAATGGACACGATTGGGGGCAGAAGAAGATGAACATGGACTTTGGAAGTCAAAAGAATTAAAGTACTGTCTACCAGCAGCTCTATTTCCACCTATGTTACAAGTAGCTCACGGACAAGTACATAATTCAAAGGAAGCCATGTTGAATAGAGTACAAGAGCATTGGATAGCTCCTGGCTTCAATAAAGCTGCAACAAACTTTGTAGCAGGATGCTGGATCTGTGGAATCAGCAATCCAGGACAAAGAACCAAGACACCTCTAGGAACTATACCCAAAGCCTCTTACCCATTTGAAAGACTACAAATTGACTATATACAGTTGCCACGAAGCAGTCCATATGAATATGTACTAGTAGCAACGGACATGTTTAGTCACTGGGCCGAAGCCTGGCCAGTAAGCAAAGCCACAGCAAAAACCACTGCAAAGAAACTGATAGCAGAAGTAGTATGTAGATTTGGGATACCTGATGTTATAGAATCAGATAGAGGTACACATTTCACAGGAGAAGTCATGCAGCATATAATGAAAGATTTGGGGGTACAGCAGGCCTTCCACGTGCCTTACCGCCCCCAGGCGAGTGGGAGGGGGGACATCTGAACTTTGACCTTAAGCTAAAACTACAGAAAATGACAGAAACCAAAAGAACTTGGCCAGAATGCCTACCTATAGTCTTGTTTAATATTAGGACCACACCCATGAAACCTAGTAAACTGACTCCATATGAAATATTGTTTGGGTCAGCTCTAAGAACAGGTTGTTATTATCCACAACAATTACAACATAATCATGGTGATTTTTACAGGTTATGTACAGGAGGTCTGTAAAACATTGACTAACCTCCATTGCCGAGTGTTTTCTTCCATTCCAGACCCAGAAGGATCAGCTACGCATAAGCTAAATCCAGGAGATTGGGTCTATTTAAAGAGACATGTGAGAAAGACCTTTGAACCAAGATATGATGGTCCATATCAAGTGCTGCTAACCATGTCTACCTTAAATTAAGGTGAAAGGTCGTGATACCTGATTACATGCATCCCACTCAAAGAAGTTGACAGTGACTCTCCAGCCAGAAGAATGAAGTTGCTTATCCTTTGGTTGTTGTTAGGGGTAATCCCCAAGGTTTGGACTATAAATCCAGGGGACTGGTTTACTGAAAGGGAATAGTTCAGGCCTAGTGTAGGTAGAATAGGGAGAAAAAGTGGAATAAAAAAGAGGGGAAATGATGGTGTAGGAGCTTCCGCAGTATAGCAAATATATTGATTCACGCTTTTTTGCATTGATTAAGATATTTACTGTTAATCACAAAATGGGTTCATGTTTCCTTAAAAATATTGGACAGATATATTCAGACTTTATACCTCGAATATCTTGTTCTAAAGCATGACGTGTTCAAGGACAAGGCAACAGATGTATCCAAGGCTAATTGGAAAGAAGTTTATGTCCGAAAGACTGATAAACGAAGCACTAACCATTTTCTAGAATGTTCTAATTGCTAATTATAATCGTGTATGACAATTGATGTATTACAGTTTTTGAGACATACATGGTGTATTCTGATTGGCTAAATATATTGGCACACATGAATCCTTTGTCCTCCAGCTATAAAATAAACCTTATATGGCCCCTAAGCCAGGTCAACTATGGACTGCTTAGGTTACACATGATCTTGTGTCACCTTTTCATTCACTGATCTCCAACCGGTTGCAAAAGAAACAGAATTCTGACTGATGACTGCAGAGAGTTTATAGACCAGACCTGAACAGGTTAACATACCCTAACACCCCAAAACCCTAGTAGTAACAAAAGACAGAGAATATGTTACATTTGTAAAAATAAAGGACATTTTGCTAAAGATTGTAAGAGTAGTAGAGCACATAGCCAATATAGACCCCTAGACAGAGAAAACAAGCCACGTTATTAAACACATAGACGGGATCAAGGGACATATAGTAAGGAATCACGATACAGTATAAAAAACACAGATTCGGTTAATGGGAAGAACAGAATAAATGTAACTTTACCCTTTTGACAGAACTTACTGGAGTTAGGAGGAGGCCTCTAAACTTCTGCTTCTCTCTCTCGCAGAAGTGACCTCTAAGTAATTTAACAGGAGTTTTGTTAGAGATGGTATACATATAGCGTGCTCCCACCCAGGAAGCACAAAATAAGATTTTACTCACCGGTAAATCTATTTCTCGTAGTCCGTAGTGGATGCTGGGAACTCCGAAAGGACCATGGGGAATAGCGGCTCCGCAGGAGACTGGGCACAACTAAAGAAAGCTTTTAGGTCACCTGGTGTGCACTGGCTCCTCCCACTATGACCCTCCTCCAAGCCTCAGTTAGGACACTGTGCCCGGACGAGCTGACATAATAAGGAAGGATTTTGAATCCCGGGTAAGACTCTTACCAGCCACACCAATCACACCGTATAACTCGTGATACTATACCCAGTTTAACAGTATGAAAAAACAACTGAGCCTCTCAACAGATGGCTCAACAATAACCCTTTAGTTAACAATAACTATGTACAAGTATTGCAGACAATCCGCACTTGGGACGGGCGCCCAGCATCCACTACGGACTACGAGAATTAGATTTACCGGTGAGTAAAATCTTATTTTCTCTGACGTCCTAGTGGATGCTGGGAACTCCGAAAGGACCATGGGGATTATACCAAAGCTCCCAACCGGGCGGGAGAGTGCGGATGACTCTGCAGCACCGAATGAGAGAATTCAAGGTCCTCCTCAGCCAGGGTATCAAATTTGTAGAATTTTGCAAACGTGTTTGCCCCTGACCAAGTAGCAGCTCGGCAAAGTTGTAAAGCCGAGACCCCTCGGGCAGCCGCCCAAGATGAGCCCACCTTCCTTGTGGAATGGGCTTTTACTGATTTAGGATGCGGCAGTCCAGCCGCAGAATGCGCCAGCTGAATTGTGTTACAAATCCAGCGAGCAATAGTCTGCTTAGAAGCAGGAGCACCCAGCTTGTTGGGTGCATACAGGATAAATAGCGAGTCAGTTTTCCTGACTCCAGCCGTCCTGGAAACATAAATTTTCAAGGCCCTGACTACGTCCAGCAACTTGGAATCCTCCAAGTCCCTAGTAGCCGCAGGCAGCACAATAGGTTGGTTCAAGTGAAAAGCTGATACCACCTTAGGGAGAAACTGGGGACGAGTCCTCAATTCTGCCCTATCCATATGGAAAATCAGATAAGGGCTTTTACATGACAAAGCTGCCAATTCTGACACACGCCTGGCCGAAGCCAAGGCCAATAACATGACCACTTTCCACGTGAGATATTTTAGATCCACGGTTTTAAGTGGCTCAAACCAATGTGATTTTAAGAAACTCAACACCACGTTGAGATCCCAAGGTGCCACTGGAGGCACAAACGGGGGCTGAATATGCAGCACTCCCTTCACAAACGTCTGAACTTCAGGTAGTGAAGCCAGTTCTTTCTGGAAGAAAATCGACAGAGCCGAGATCTGTACCTTAATGGAGCCTAATTTCAGACCCATAGTCACTCCTGCTTGTAGGAAATGCAGAAATCGACCTAGTTGAAATTCCTCTGTTGGGGCCTTTTTGGCCTCACACCAAGCAACATATTTCCGCCATATGCGGTGATAATGCTTTGCAGTTACATCTTTCCTGGCTTTAATCAGCGTAGGAATGACCTCCTCCGGAATGCCCTTTTCCTTCAGGATCCGGCGTTCAACCGCCATGCCGTCAAACGCAGCCGCGGTAAGTCTTGGAACAGACAGGGCCCCTGCTGCAGCAGGTCCTGTCTGAGCGGCAGAGGCCATGGGTCCTCTGAGATCATCTCTTGAAGTTCCGGGTACCACGCTCGCCTTGGCCAATCCGGAACCACGAGTATTGTTCTTACTCCTCGTTTTCTTATTATTCTCAGTACCCTTGGTATGAGAGGCAGAGGAGGGAACACATAAACTGACTGGTACACCCACGGTGTCACTAGAGCGTCCACAGCTATCGCCTGAGGGTCCCTTGACTTGGCGCAATATCTCTCTAGTTTTTTGTTTAGGCGGGACGCCATCATGTCCACCTGTGGACGTTCCCATCGATTTACAATCAGCGTGAAGACTTCTGGATGAAGTCCCCACTCTCCCGGGTGGAGGTCGTGCCTGCTGAGGAAGTCTGCTTCCCAGTTGTCCACTCCCGGAATGAACACTGCTGACAGTGCTAGTACGTGATTTTCCGCCCATCGGAGAATCCTTGTGGCTTCTGCCATTGCCATCCTGCTTCTTGTGCCGCCCTGTCGATTTACATGGGCGACTGCCGTGATGTTGTCTGACTGGATCAGTACCGGCTGGTGTAGAAGCAGGGATTTTGCCTGACTTAGGGCGTTGTAAATGGCCCTTAGTTCCAGAATATTTCTTTGGGGAGACAGAGTGAGAGTATGCCAGCACACACCATAGCGCTATATAATGCAGGGACTAACTGAATTATGTCCCCTATAGCTGCTGTTATATATACTGCGCCTAAATTTAGTGCCCCCCCCTCTCTTTTTTACCCTTTTCTGTAGTGTAGACTGCAGGGGAGAGCCAGGGAGCTTCCTTCCAGCGGAGCTGTGAGGGAGAAATGGCGCCAGTGTGCTGAAGGAGATAGCTCCGCCCCTTTTTCACGGACTATTCTCCCGCTTTTTTATGGATTCTGGCAGGGGTAATTATCACATATATAGCCTCTGGGGCTATATATTGTGGTATTTTTGCCAGCCAAGGTCTTTTTATTGCTGCTCAGGGCGCCCCCCCCTAGCGCCCTGCACCCTCAGTGACCGGAGTGTGAAGTGTGTATGAGGAGCAATGGCGCACAGCTGCAGTGCTGTGCGCTACCTTGGTGAAGACTGATGTCTTCTGCCGCCGATTTTCCGGACCTCTTCTTACTTCTGGCTTTGTAAGGGGGACGGCGGCGCGGCTCCGGGACCGAACACCAAGGCCAGTTCCATGCGGTCGGTCCCTCTGGAGCTAATGGTGTTCAGTAGCCTAAGAAGCCCAAGTAAGCTGCAAGCAGGTAGGTTCGCTTCTTCTCCCCTTAGTCCCTCGCTGCAGTGAGCCTGTTGCCAGCAGGTCTCATTGTAATATAAAAAACCTCATTATATACTTTCTTTCTAGAAGCTCAGGAGAGCCCCTAGTGTGCATCCAACCTCGGCCGGGCACAAAATCTAACTGAGGCTTGGAGGAGGGTCATAGTTGGAGGAGCCAGTGCACACCAGGTGACCTAAAAGCTTTCTTTAGTTGTGCCCAGTCTCCTGCGGAGCCGCTATTCCCCATGGTCCTTTCGGAGTTCCCAGCATCCACTAGGACGTCAGAGAAAATATGTTAAGATACCCACGAAGACTAATATTGCATTTCACTGTTTTAGATGCATGTCCATCACAGGTAGAGGAATTTATCTCAAGGATACCGGGTTCCCTATGAACTTAGAATGGACAGGACACTGGATTGATGGCTGGGATAGTCCCAGTAGAGCTATAACACACATAAACTTTTTTTAAGGGGAACAGACCGATTAGGGAATCTTTCCCCGTAGTGCCCAATCCAGATGTCAAACTTTGTAAAATCTTCTTTGCCTTTACAAACTTATCTGTTACTAAACTCTGTGATTTGTCTTCAATTACATATACATGATGGTGTGACAGCCTGATGGTGAACGCAAATCTGACAAATTTTCTTTTTATTATTTCCCCTCTCTTCTCACTTCCCAAAGATCACACAACTGATAATACACAACAGTTAAACAGATCTATGTTTCCTACAGAAAGGTCGCTGACCCGGAGAGAACATCGTATCACTGGAGTGACTGTTCCAGGAAGGCTGAGAGGCAGTACTGTTGAGACGGCACCTGAGCGCGGAGAACAACAAGACCAGAGGCGATTGTCGCACCAGTTTTCTTTTTCCTTTTTTTATTTTAATATTTTCTCCATCCCCCACTACCCTCCTTCTCTTCTTCCCTTTTCCTCCCCCTTCTTGTTTCCTTTCTCTTCCCTTAACAAGATGGACTTACCCCAAGAGACTGCGTTCCGGGTTTTCCTGTTAACCCTGTTGTTGACCAGAACAGTCTGTTTCGGTGAGAGTACCAGAGAGGTCGAGAAAGGATCTGGAATGGGTTCTGATGGCGAGGACGGATTTGTAGAATTCCAAGAGCAACACATCACTCGAGCAAAGGCAAGTATCAGAAAACGATCTGGTAGTCAGGGAGCTCGGAGGCACTGTGAAGGGTTACTGGCTGAGGAAAATTGCATTTGTAAGAATTGTGAGAACATAGTTGAGGACGGGTGCATCCAGAGATGTCAGTCCAGCCTTAATATCAACATGGACCGTCATCCATTGAGTGATTACCACTCACTAGTGGGTAAGGTCTTAAACCAGACAGAATGCTGGGTGTGCTCACAAGTACCTCAAGGTCAGAGCAAGTCAGGATTAGTACCGTACCCTTTAGCAATAGATGAGGTACTCGAATTACGGGGTGGGAGACCAGTGGACAAGAAATTTTATATTTCTAGGCCCCCTAGTTTGAAGCTCCACCAGTATCATGTAGATAGATCCTTATTATGCTTCAACATTTCCAATTTCCGAAAACGAGGAAATTGGGAGGTGACATGGAATAACCAGACCATGGCCTTTTCGCATAGAGCTGATAGGATACCCGTAGACTCTGAACTTATACGCCAAATAGCCAACAGTGGAAGGTATTTTCGGTATAGGTATACTCGAGGAAGCAAGACCATGTGGGTTGGAGAAGTATCACCAGGGTACTATGCTCATATCATACAGCCTGATACTTGTACTGAGCAGATGAGACAACTAGGGATTGGGTTTTTCACTTGGAAAGTTTGTAATATGGTGATGTCATATTCTGTCCCATATGTTCTCCCCGATGATGCCTATTTCATATGCGGGAGGAAGGCGTATAAGTGGCTTGCCCCGAACTCAGAGGGATTGTGTTATGTTGGAAGAGTGTTGCCAGAGGTCATGACCATAACCCATGATAAGATGAAAGACGTTCACCGCAGTGCTCAGGCTCCTTATACTCATACTTACTATGAACACATCGTTAAGAGACACCTCATAGATAGGACAGAGCACGTAGCCTCTGATTTGATCCACGAATCCACCGGGATTCAATTCCTTCTCGCATTAGACATCACCCGTACTGCCAGAGGAATTATAAATTATAGGTATATCCATGCGCTAGCGAACTTGATAGATAATATCACTGAGATGTATGACGACACCTTCAGGTATATGGGTAGGGAGTTGCAAGCTTACAAGACAGAACTGATCCAGCATAGGATGGTCCTTAATTATATCACAGCTGTGACGGGTGGGTACTGTGTCACTTTGGCAACTCAATATGGTGTGAAGTGCTGCACATATATTACAAACAGCACTGATGACCCAACCGAGATTATTGATCAAAAGATGGACGATATCTTGCAGTTGAAGTGGGAGTTCCGAAGGAGACACAACCTTACCCTGACTGCTGTGAGTAATGAACTGACCGGCTGGGTCTCATGGTTGAACCCACGAAATTGGTTCTCAGGATTAGGAGAATGGGCTCAAAATGTTATCGTGAGTGTAGGGAAGTTTCTTCTTTGTATCCTGGGAGTCGTCATAATTATTGGCTTGATATTTAGGTGTGTTTGAATTCTGATGCGGCGCAAGCATGGCACAAAATTGATGAGTTTAAGGAGCGGGGGCATTGTTACAGCAGCAGATTTAATTTACGACCCATCCATAGAGACAATGTTATGATAAGGATTACAAATGAATTCCATGGCCCGTTTCTTTCACCCATTTTTCCTTTGTCTCTCCCTTTGCCCAGATACACCGATCCGGAAAAGACATCGACTACACCCAAGAATGATTACGAAAATGTTATGTGAATGTATTTTAGATATGTGTCTTATCATCATCTCTACAACCTTCAGTTAGTGACACACATAGGCGACAGGTGATATCCACATATATTAGCACTCACATATGTTCCCCATCCATGTATCATCAACTAAATGTGCACCCCATTTGTTGGAACAAGAAGCCAACAAGAGCTCGGTAGTGTTTGTTGGCCCACTTACAGACCCTTAATACGGGATAAGAAGGATTTAATGTATACTTCGCAATACCTCGAAGCTTATCTAGAACATATACGGCACGATGATACATGCCCCTCAGACATGGATTCATACATACATGCTTTTACTATCCCATTAGGTCATGCATTTCCCACCTACACCTCTCCTCCTACCATCCAATCATCTGTAGATATTGTATTGTATAGTTTTCTGTTTAGTGTAGATAGTGGCAGTTATTGTTGACTGCCAAAGGGTGGACTGTCAAAGTCGAAAAATATTGTAGTACACACACCACATACTAACAACATACACATGCCCGCTGCACGTGCACTTGTTCCGCCGTGCGTGCACATATCCGCAATTTGCGTATGATCGCTCCCGCGGTCCTGCGAGTGGTATGGGTATTTACGGCGGAGTTTGTGAGCGCATAGAGGGTTATCAAAACATTACATATTTAATCCAAATAGTGCACATTGTACACATAGCCCCCCTGCACCACATCAGCAAGTATCAACAGTTTAAATCATTCCAGGACTAAGGGATTCGCCTTTGCATGATAGGAAGGGACAGACTAAGGTTATAAGGTGATGTCTAGTATCCAGCTGCAGGGTATTTTAAGGGTAACATTCCGGTGTTGGTAAGAGGAAGATCGCATGTTCCTGTGTATGGTTATGTGCAAAAGTAGAATATAGATATAAACTGTATTTACTGTATATTATGTATGCGGCGGGAATCCAGAGGAGACCACCCACAAGAGCAGTTGAGAAAGACATCGCCCACCTTTTCAAATCAACCTATGACCTCTCCTGTAATGTAAAGATGCATCTCTGTGTCCAATGGACAAAGGGATTACAGTATCCATTGTATTGCTTTTGGAAGTAGTGTATAAAAAGCCTGTTGCTGCCTGGCCGGTCAGAAGACTCTTAACGCTATCAACCTGATGAGCGGAGGACTGGACCAGGAAGCGCTTGCGAATATTCTCACGTATGTACATTGACTGTAGCCATTTACTCTGTTGTATATTGTAGTGTATAAATTGTATTGTTATCCCCTTCCAGATATATACGCTGAGGTGTCGGAGCCCAGTGTTAAACTACAAATCGGTGTTGTGTCCTCTTTTCCCTGCTAGGGTTTAAAGCATATAACATTACCTAACTGTATAAGGTTTAAAAGTGTATTGATAAGGTGTGTACGCGCTGCGGGTATTTTATACCGTCAGCGCTGCATAAGGTTTAAGGTGTAACATCATTGCAGTGCTTTACTGCATAAGGTTTAGAGTGTAATAATATCATTGCATTGCATTACTAATAAGGTTTAAAGTATATCAAGAGTGTGCGCGCTGTGTGTACTTTGTACCCCCAGCGCGGCGTTTGTACGCTAAGTCCGTACAAGGTACGGGACTCTGTACGCAAATAGCGTACAAAGTACGTAGCGTGTGTATTAAGTCTAGCGGCCGCAGCGGGTCCATGGTAAAAATAAGAATTTACTCACCGGTAATTCTATTTCTCGTAGTCCGTAGTGGATGCTGGGAACTCCGTAAGGACCATGGGGAATAGACGGGCTCCGCAGGAGACTGGGCACTCTAAAAGAAAGATTAGGTACTATCTGGTGTGCACTGGCTCCTCCCTCTATGCCACTCCTCCAGACCTCAGTTAAGGAAACTGTGCCCGGAAGAGCTGACACAACAAGGAAAGGATTTGGAATCCAGGGTAAGACTCATACCAGCCACACCAATCACACTGTACAACTTGTGATAACCATACCCAGTTAACAGTATGAACAACAACTGAGCCTCCTTTTATGGATGGCTCATAACAATAACCCTTTAGTGAAGCAATAACTATATACATGTATTGCAGAGAGTCCGCACTTGGGACGGGCGCCCAGCATCCACTACGGACTACGAGAAATAGAATTACCGGTGAGTAAATTCTTATTTTCTCTGACGTCCTAGTGAATGCTGGGAACTCCGTAAGGACCATGGGGATTATACCAAAGCTCCCAAACGGGCGGGAGAGTGTGGATGACTCTGCAGCACCGAATGAGCAAACTCAAGGTCCTCCTCAGCCAGGGTATCAAACTTGTAGAATTTAGCAAACGTGTTTGAACCCGACCAAGCAGCAGCTCGGCAAAGCTGTAAAGCCAAGACCCCTCGGGCAGCCACCCAAGAAGAGCCCACCTTCCTTGTGGAATGGGCTTTCACTGATTTAGGATGCGGCAGTCCAGCCGCAGAATGTGCCTGCTGAATCGTGCAACAGATCCAGCGAGCAACAGTTTGCTTTGAAGCAGGAGCACCCAGCTTGTTGGATTTCCAGCCGTCCTGGAAACATACATTTTCAAAGCCCGGACTACGTCCAGCAACTTGGAATCCTCCAAGTCCCGAGTAGCCGCAGGCACCACAATAGGTTGGTTCAAATGAAACGCTGATACCACCTTTGGGAGAAATTGTGAACGAGTCCTCAATTCCGCCCTGTCCATATGGAAGATCAGATATGGGCTTTTACATGACAAAGCCGCCAATTCTGACACACGCCTAGCCGAAGCTAAGGCCAACAGCATGATCACCTTCCACGTGAGATACTTTAGCTACACGGTCTTAAGTGGCTCAAACCAGTGTGATTTCAGGAAATCCAAAACAACGTTAAGATCCCAAGGTGCCACTGGAGGCACAAAACGTCTGAACTTCAGGCAGTGAAGCCAGTTCTTTTTGAAAGAAAATAGATAGGGCCGAGATCTGGACCTTTATAGATCCTAATTTTAAGCCCATAGACACTCCTGACTGTAGGAAGTGCAGGAATCGACCCAGCTGGAATTCCTCTGTAGGGGCCTTCCTGGCCTCACACCAAGCAACATATTTTCGCCATATATACGGTGATGTTTTGCTGTCACGTCTTTCCTAGCCTTTATCAGCGAAGGAATAACTTCATCCGGAATGCCCTTTTCCGCTAGGATCCGGCGTTCAACCGCCATGCCGTCAAACGCAGCCGCGGTAAGTCTTGGAACAGACACCCCTGTTGTAACAGGTCCTGTCTGAGAGGCAGAGGCCATGGGTCCTCTGAGATCATTTCTTGCAGTTCCGGGTACCAAGTTCTTCTTGGCCAATCCGGAACGATAAGTATAGTTCTTACTCCTCTCTTTCTGACTATCCTCAGTACCTTGGGTATGAGAGGAAGAGGAGGGAACACATAAACCGACTGGTACACCCACGGTGTCACTAGTGCGTCCACAGCTATCGCCTGAGGGTCCATTGACCTGGCGCAATATTTTTTTAGCTTTTTGTTGAGGCGGGACGCCATCATGTCCACCTGTGGCAGTTCCCAGCGATTTACAATCTGTGTGAAGACTTCTTGATGAAATCCCCACTCTCCCGGGTGGAGGTCGTGTCTGCTGAGGAAGTCTGCTTCCCAGTTGTCCACTCCCGGAATGAACACTGCTGACAGTGCTAGCACGTGATTCTCCGCCCATCGAAGAATCCTTGTGGCTTTTGCCATTGCCATCCTGCTTCTTGTGCCGCCCTGGCGGTTTACATGGGCGACCGCCGTGATGTTGTCTGACTGAATCAGTACAGGTTTGTTTTGAAGCAGGGGCTCTGTTTGCCTCAGGGCATTGTAAATGGCCCTTAGTTCCAGTATATTTATATGTAGTGAAGTCTCCAGACTTGACCACTGGCCTTGGAAGTTTCTTCCCTGAGTGACTGCCCCCCATCCTCGGAGGCTTGCATCCGTGGTCACCAGGACCCAGTCCTGTATGCCGATCCTGCGGCCCTCGAGAAGATGAGCACTCTGCAGCCACCACAGCAGAGACACCCTGGCCCTTGGGGACAGGGTGATCAACCGATGCATCTGAAGATGCGATCCGGCACCATTTGTCCAACAGATCCCACTGAAAGATCCTTGCATGGAACCTGCCGAAGGGAATTGCTTCGTAAGAAGCCACCATCTTTCCCAGGACTCGCGTGCAGTGATGCACCGACACCTGTTTTGGTTTCAGGAGGTCCCTGACCAGAGATGACAATTCCTGGGCTCTCTCCACCGGGAGAAACACCTTCTGCTGTTCTGTGTCCAGAATCATGCCCAGGAAAAGCAGACGCGTCGCAGGAATCAGCTGCGACTTTGGGATATTCAGAATCCAGCCGTGCTGTTGCAACACTTCCTGAGAGAGTGCTACCATCTTTCCCAGGATCCGCGTGCAGTGATGCACCGACACGTTTTGGTTTTAGGAGGTGTGACAGGACGATACCGTACGAAAGCACTCGCAGCTTCCGCGTCCCGTTGACTGCGCACAGAATGGAAGGTCAAGCCGCACGAGGCCTGACCACATAGGGGATTCCCGCTTACCGTCAGTAACCGCCTGTTACTGACTCCACCCACTGCGCTGTGGGCGGGTTCTCGCTGCCACCACCAAACTCCTAACCTGCCGTGGCGTTTGGAACCACGGTTCTGCTCTGTATGTGCCGACGCACTGCTTTACCACACCTGTGTGGTGTCGACGAATCCCCACTAGCCACTTGCTAGGCCTCTACCGGTAGCTGGCGGAAGGCGGAGCTTGGAGACGTCAGGTGCTTCCCTGGACAGCCGGAGAACGGGGCTAGGTTTGGCCTAACCCTGTTGGTCACAAGATGAAGCAGTCTTCTTGAGGCAAAGGTGTTTATTGCTCAAATAACCTTTAAAAAGGCTCCTCCCTATTGCTAGGGGCAACGGCATACAATCAAGATCTTTTCAGCAGAAGAAGATGTTACAATCCACTTGGAGGCTCACAGGCATCCTCTTTTTATCTCAGTTCTACACACAGTACCACAGGGGGGTAAGCCCTCCCTGTCTTCTCCAACCAATCAGGTTATTGCAGAAAATATAAAGAAATACAAGTTTACATTTCAAAAGTTAAGAATTAGATAAAGCAATGTTCTGCTCCTCTTCATATATAACCAAACCAGTGGCTTTCCCAGACACAATCTGATTACCATCTTCCTGTCTCTTTCACAAATGTAAATGTAACTTGCATTTCAATTGCATTCACCCTCTCACACATAGACAACGTTCTTATACTGTAAATTAAACATAATCTGCATCACACATAATGCAGCCTAAGAAATGTTACATCAAACTGTTGTTACACGAAACCCACTAGTTTGCATTTGTAAAACACAATCTGATTAACATGTTCCTGTCTCTCTAACATCTCCATGCAAACCCAGTTCACTCAATATTCAGAGAAGACAGCAACAAATCCTCTCACCTGCATGTGTCTATAACGTTACACAGAGACACATCTCAATCTCAAAGAAATGGCTTGTCTATACACCCCTTTCCAGGTGCCAGGGTCATCAGCATCTCAATTCCTAGGTGAGAAGCTTCCAAGCCATTTGTCCTCAAACGTAAATGCATTTTAAAACCAACACAGCTTACACATTCCTTCTAAGTGCTGGCATTTGCTGCAATGTAAATGTGCAATCTTACAACTGTGCCTATTGCCTTAAATATAACATTGGTGAAAACACAGTATTAAATATATTCTTAAATACCCGGTGCCTAGCACCCACACTATATTTAAAGATGGCGCTTAGCACCAGTGCACAGTTTTAAAGTGGCGCCAAGCGCCCATTGTCCTGTTAAGGGCGCCGGGCACTAGGGGTTAACCCCTTCAGTGCCGCACGTGTGGCTGGTTGGTCTCTCCGGCCACACTCCTCCCCCCCCATTCAAGCGGGTCAACCAGGACCCATGTCCCAACGATTTGGGTCCTGGTCCCGCAGTCCGTTGGGGTGAAGGGGACGCTACCTGGGATGTGTAGGCTCTGGCCTAGACAGTTCATCCATAGTGTAGTGGGCCTCTCTTCGTGGGTGCACAATGTTCAAATAGTCCACCTGAAGTCCAAGTTCAAGGCTCCACCACAAAAGTCTGTCAAATTTCCCCAAGGTAGGTTGCAGCCACCTAACAGGTGGGTGGTAAGTCACCACGGCGGGGGGCTGGTTACAAACAAGTGCCACCCAAGGTGTCCCTATTGTGGCATACCCCACCTCCCACCATAGCAGTTTTCTGCTCAAACAGGCCACAGGGTGCTCCTGCCCATATGGCTCTTTCTGGCTCGGTACTGCTCCCAGTCCGTGCAGTGGCGCAGTAGTTCGTAACGCACAGTCCTGGTCAAGAATGTGCGCCATCAGCACTGGAGCGGGTACCCGAGCCTCCTTCAATGACTGGAATGCCAACTCGCAAGCGGGTGCAAAGTCCACTGGCTTGGGAATGCCCTTCCTAGCCATCTCTGTCAAGGGGTTCACTACAGGACTAAAGTCAATGACAACATGTCCGTAGGGCCTTACAGGTTCTAAGGTCAGTACCGGTCTGGGTGATGTGGGACGGGGACAGCCTCTGGTTGCCTCCACCCCCTCTGGGTTGGGCCTACCCCTGTCTCCTCCCACATGGTGCCCCAGGCACTGCACCTTTGTCATACCTATCTGGCAACTGTCTGCCCTAACGGTCAGACCTGCCCTCCAATCCTCCTCCGTCGACCTATGACTCGGGAAACCTACCCTGTCACCTAGGCCTACTCTTCCCTCCTCGTCCGCTACCTGTGCCACAGTGATGGCGGCCAGACCACCAGCCTCTGGATCCTGTGTGGCATCCACTACAGGGAGGCTGCGTGTCTTCCCCGATCTACTGCGCACAGGCAGGGGACCTGCTATGTCCACAGCAACTTGCTGCAAGGGTTCTCCTATGGGCAGAGACCCAGAGACAACACAAACGCTGGAGTGCCCCGGCTGCCAACGCATGGCACCAGCCTTACAGTTGGTCTGGGCGTCATCCGACATTCCAGACCAGGGTAAGCTCTGTGTCAGGCACTTCAGGGTACGGTCTGTCTCCGGGTTACTGTCCAAAGGGGTTTCGCTGGCAACCGACACCGGTTGCGCAGGAACGTTCCCTGGGGGGACCAGTTGGACACATTCCCTATCTGGTCTATCCCCTCCCACTTTCCTGGCTACCCTGTACCGTAACCCTTCCCGCCAGGTCAAACTCCCCGCCCCAACCCTGTCAAGGCCGCTGCCAGAGTGGCGCCTCATGCCTTTCGGGGATGGGTCGGAGAGTTGAACCTCCCTAAACTCCTGCCTGTGGCCCTCAATCTCTCCTAAATTGGGACACTCTACAGGGGGATCTAGGTGGGGATTACTAGGGTCAGTCTGGTAGGGGTCAGTCATGGAAAAGTCAGTGTGGTTTCTCATACTCACCGCCGGAGTTGGCAAACCACTTGGGTCAGGAGCATCATTGGGCACCCCCACAGGATCACACGAACTGGAACCGACATCCTCTGCGTTGCTAGGGGACGTAGGCATACCAGAGGCAAAAGGCATGCGGGGTCGATGTGCTGATCTAGCCGCTGTAATCTTTTCCTCTGGGCTGGTTGATGCTGTGGTTGGCTGTGCTGGCAGTTGTCTAGCAGCTGTAGTCTTTTCCTCTGGGCTGGGCTGTGCTGGAGTAGCTGATGTCAACGGTGGGTTTGGAACTTGACTCCGGGGAATGGCGCCAACAAACGTAGTGACGATCCCACCACCCAGGTCATTTCCTAGGACCACATCAGTTGGGAGACCATCCATGACGGCAACTTCTCGCAACTCTGGTCCAGCTCCCCAGTCCAGGTAGACTCTTGCCATGGGAACCGCTTTTTCTGTTCCTTCTGCCAGGGTGATCGTGGCAGTGCGACCCTGCAATACTGCAGCAGGATCTATAAGGTGGGGGCTCACCACAGTGATTGAGGCCCCAGAGTCTCTTAGGCCTTCTCCCTGCAGGGGTCCCACGTGGACTGGCTGCAGGTGCCTCCACAGGTTGTGTAGGGGCTGTTTGGCCATGCAGGTGACTCTCTCCGCAGAGTGCACCTGTCTCTTGCCACACTCCATCGGACTGACTGGAGGGGGAACAGTCTCTGTAGGCTCATCTCCTCTCGTCAAACAAGCGAGCCGGGCTCCAGCACTCGGATTTGGGGCACGAGTCTGGGGTGCTTGGGATGCAGGACAGTTCATCCTCAGATGTCCGATTTTCCCACAGCCGTAGCACTTCTTCTCCAGTCGTGGCACCGATGATCTCTGATCAGTTGCAGGGACACTGCGGTGCGGTTGCTGGCCAAGAGCACCCGGGTTGGAAGATGCTTGTCTTTGGGGGTGATGAGCTGAAGAGGGGGGTCCCCTTGGTGGTACAGTCTGTTGGAGCTGGCTGCTGGCGGGGCGCTTCTGCCCCCGTGGCCGAATTGCCACATATTTGTCGGCTAATTGGGCAGCCATTTTTAAGCTGGGTGGCTCCCGATCTAGCACCCACTCCTTCACTTCTTGGGCGCATCTGCGGTAGAACTGCTCCCTGCAGATCAGGTCGATCAGTGCGTTCCATGTAGTGGCTTCCGAATCCTTCACCCACTTCACCACGTACTGCCGCAGCTGGGTGGCGAATTGCTCATGGGTGCTGCTAGGATTCTTAGGCAAGTCTCTGAATTTCTTCCTGTAAGACTCGGGAGTGATGAAGAATCGCTGGAGGAGGGCCTTCTCGACTTCGTCGTAGTTCCCACAGTCCTCCGTCGCCACTCCTCGATAGGCCTCCAAGGCCTCTCCATGCAGAGTGGGCACAAGGTGTCTCACCCACTCCGACTTGGGTAGATTGTGTAGTTTGCAAGTCCTTTCAAAAACTTGTAAATGTCCATCAATGTCCCCATCACTGTCTGCAAACTTGGCAAACTGTATACGTCCTGATCTGTGTACAACAGCTGACAACGGCTCCCGGGGTACCACGGCCTGTGGTGCCCGCTCATCACGCCACATCTGGATGATGATCAAGCGCTCTTGCTCCGTTGCCCTTTCCCCCAATTCCGCTAGCCGATCTGCTAGGGTATCCGGGTCGCCCCCCCTGGGACGTTGGGATCCTGGCCCTGCTAGGGATTGCTGGGAAACATTGCTGCTGTGAGAGAGGGCGGGGCTTGTGGTTCTCACCGGATCCTTACGAAGGTCCACTGTTGGGCCGTCCTCTGCGATGCTGACGCCGTCAGTGCTTTCCACCTCCGCCCGATGAGACTCCTCCACGCTCCTGAGCGCCGCCTTCATAACGATTCTGGACGCGTTGGAAGGGATATCCACACCCTTCTCCTGGCACACGATCTCCAAATCGCCCTTGGACAATCCGCTGAATTCCGCCATCTTGTGCGTTCTCCTGCGCTGCAGTTACTCCTCTCCTGAGTAACTCGGCTTCTCCAATCGGGTGATGAAAAGCCGCCTGGGATTATCCCACCACTATGCCACCAATTTCTGTGACAGGACGATACCGTACGAAAGCACTCGCAGCTTCCGCGTCCCGTTGACTGCGCACAGAATGGAAGGTCAAGCCGCACGAGGCCTGACCACATAGGGGATTCCCGCTTACCGTCAGTAACCGCCTGTTACTGACTCCACCCACTGCGCTGTGGGCGGGTTCTCGCTGCCACCACCAAACTCCTAACCTGCCGTGGCGTTTGGAACCACGGTTCTGCTCTGCATCTCTTCACAAGATGAAGCAGTCTTCTTGAGGCAAAGGTGTTTATTGCTCAAATAACCTTTAAAAAGGCTCCTCCCTATTGCTAGGGGCAACGGCATACAATCAAGATCTTTTCAGCAGAAGAAGATGTTACAATCCACTTGGAGGCTCACAGGCATCCTCTTTTTATCTCAGTTCTACACACAGTACCACAGGGGGGTAAGCCCTCCCTGTCTTCTCCAACCAATCAGGTTATTGCAGAAAATATAAAGAAATACAAGTTTACATTTCAAAAGTTAAGAATTAGATAAAGCAATGTTCTGCTCCTCTTCATATATAACCAAACCAGTGGCTTTCCCAGACACAATCTGATTACCATCTTCCTGTCTCTTTCACAAATGTAAATGTAACTTGCATTTCAATTGCATTCACCCTCTCACACATAGACAACGTTCTTATACTGTAAATTAAACATAATCTGCATCACACATAATGCAGCCTAAGAAATGTTACATGAAACTGTTGTTACACGAAACCCACTAGTTTGCATTTGTAAAACACAATCTGATTAACATGTTCCTGTCTCTCTAACATCTCCATGCAAACCCAGTTCACTCAATATTCAGAGAAGACAGCAACAAATCCTCTCACCTGCATGTGTCTATAACGTTACACAGAGACACATCTCAATCTCAAAGAAATGGCTTGTCTATACACCCCTTTCCAGGTGCCAGGGTCATCAGCATCTCAATTCCTAGGTGAGAAGCTTCCAAGCCATTTGTCCTCAAACGTAAATGCATTTTAAAACCAACACAGCTTACACATTCCTTCTAAGTGCTGGCATTTGCTGCAATGTAAATGTGCAATCTTACAACTGTGCCTATTGCCTTAAATATAACATTGGTGAAAACACAGTATTAAATATATTCTTAAATACCCGGTGCCTAGCACCCACACTATATTTAAAGATGGCGCTTAGCACCAGTGCACAGTTTTAAAGTGGCGCCAAGCGCCCATTGTCCTGTTAAGGGCGCCGGGCACTAGGGGTTAACCCCTTCAGTGCCGCACGTGTGGCTGGTTGGTCTCTCCGGCCACAGGAGGCCTCTGACTAGAGATGACAGCTCCTTGGCCTTCTCCTCCGGGAGAAACACTTTTTTCTGTTCTGTGTCCAGAACCATCCCCAGGAACAGTAGACGTGTCGTAGGGACCAGCTGTGACTTTGGAATATTTAGAATCCAGCCGTGCTGTTGGAGCACCTCCCGAGATAGTGCTACCCCAACCAACAACTGCTCTCTGTACCTCGCCTTTATGAGGAGATCGTCCAAGTACGGGATAATTATAACTCCCTTCTTCCGAAGGAGTATCATCATTTCGGCCATTACCTTGGTAAATATTCTCGGTGCCGTGGAGAGACCAAACGGCAACGTCTGGAATTGGTAATGACAGTCCTGTACCACAAACCTGAGGTATTCCTGGTGAGGTGGGTAAATGGGGACATGCAAGTAAGCATCCTTGATGTCCAGCGACACCATAAAATCCCCCTCTTCCAGGCTTGCAATAACCGCCCTGAGCGATTCCATTTTGAACTTGAACTTCTTTATATAAGTGTTCAAGGATTTTAAATTCAGGATGGGTCTCACCGAACCGTCCGGTTTCGGTACCACAAACATTGTGGAATAGTAACCCCTGCCCTGTTGAAGGAGGGGGACCTTGATTATCACCTGCTGGAGGTACAGCTTGTGAATTGCCGCCAGTACTACCTCCCTTTTCCTGGGAGCAGCTGGCAAGGCTGATTTGAGGTAACGGCGAGGGGGAGTCGCCTCGAACTCCAGCTTGTATCCCTGAGATACAATTTGTACATCCCAGAGATCCACTTGTGAGCGAACCCACTGGTTGCTGAAGTTCTTGAGACGGGCCCCCACCGCACCTGGCTCCGCCTGTGGAGCCCCAACGTCATGCGGTGGACTTAGTGGAAGCAGGGGAGGATTTTTGTTCCTGGGAACTGGCTGCCTGGTGCAGCTTATTTCCTCTACCCCTGCCTCTGGCCAGAAAGGATGCTCCTCTGACCCGCTTGCCTTTCTGAGGCTGAAAGGACTGCATTTGATAATACAGTGCTTTCTTAGGCTGTGAGGGAACCTGAGGTAAAAAAGTCGACTTCCCAGCAGTTGCTGTGGATACGAGGTCAGAGAGACCGTCCCCAAACAATTCCTCACCCTTATAAGGCAAAACCTCCATGTGTTTTTTAGAATCAGCATCACCTGTCCACTGCCGAGTCCATAATACTCTCCTGGCAGAAATGGACATTGCATTAATTCTAGATGCCAGCAGGCAAATGTCCCTCTGTGCATCCCGCATATATAAGACGACGTCTTTTATATGTTCAATGGTTAGCAAAATAGTATCTCTGTCGAGGGAATCAATGTTGTCTGACAGGGTATCAGTCCATGCTGCTGCAGCACTACACATCCAGGCTGAAGCAATAGCAGGTCTCAGTAGAGTACCAGAGTGTGTATACACAGACTTCAGGATAGCTTCCTGCTTTCTATCCGCAGGATCCTTTAGGGCGGCCGTATCCTGAGACGGCAGTGCCACCCTTTTTGATAAGCGTGTTAGCGCCTTGTCCACCCTAGGGGATGTTTCCCAACGTAACCTATCCGTTGGCGGGAAAGGGTACGCCATCAGTAACCTCTTAGAAATCACTAGTTTCTTATCAGGGGAACTCCACGCTTCTTCACACAAATCATTTAATTCATCAGATGGGGGAAAAGTGACTGGCTGCTTTTTCTCCCCAAACATAATACCCCTCTTGGTGGTAACCGGGTTAATGTCAGAAATGTGCAATACATCTTTCATTGCAGTAATCATGCATCGGATGGCTTTTGTAGACTGTACATTTGTCTCATCCTCATCTAAACTGGAGTCAGACTCCGTGTCGACATCTGTGTCTACCATCATAGCTAGCGGGCGTTTATGAGCCCCTGACGGCTTCTGAGTCGCCTGGGCAGGCGCGGGCTGAGACCCCGGCTGTCCCAAGGCTGCTGCGTCATCGAACCTTTTATGTAAGGAGTTGACACTGTCTGTTAAGACCTTCCACATATCCATCCAATCAGGTGTCGGCCCCGTCGGGGGCGACACCACATTAATCTGCCCCTGCTCCGCATCCACGTAACCCTCCTCATCAAACATGTCGACACAGCCGTACCGACACACCGCACACACACAGGGAATGCTCAGACTGAGGACAGGACCCCACAAAGTCCTTTAGGGAGACAGAGAGAGAGTATGCCAGCACACACCACAGCGCTATATAACACAGGGATTTACACTGCTAATAAGTAGAGATGAGCGGGTTCGGTTTCTCTGAATCCGAACCCGCACGAACTTCATGTTTTTTTTCACGGGTCCGAGCGACTCGGATCTTCCCGCCTTGCTCGGTTAACCCGAGCGCGCCCGAACGTCATCATGACGCTGTCGGATTCTCGCGAGACTCGGATTCTATATAAGGAGCCGCGCGTCGCCGCCATTTTCACACGTGCATTGAGATTGATAGGGAGAGGACGTGGCTGGCGTCCTCTCCATTTAGATTAGGAGAGAGAGAGAGAGATTGACCTGAGGCTGATACTGTAGAAGAGAGTGCAGAGTTTAGTGACTGACCACAGTGACCACCAGCAGTGCAGTTGTTTTATTTAATATATCCGTTCTCTGCCTGAAAAAAACGGTACACACAGTGACTCAGTCACATACCATATCTGTGTGCACTGCTCAGCCCAGTGTGCTGCATGCCTGCATCATCTATGTATATATTATATATCTGACTGTGCTCAGCTCACACAGCTTATAATTGTGGGGGAGACTGGGGAGCACTGCAGTGCCAGTTATAGGTTATAGCAGGAGCCAGGAGTACAAGACAGTCACATACCATATCTGTGTGCACTGCTCAGCCCAGTGTGCTGCATCATCTATGTATATATTATATATCTGACTGTGCTCAGCTCACACAGCTTATAATTGTGGGGGAGACTGGGGAGCACTGCAGTGCCAGTTATAGGTTATAGCAGGAGCCAGGAGTACATATTATATTAAAATTAAACAGTGCACACTTTTGCTGCAGGAGTGCCACTGCCAGTGTGACTGACCAGTGACCTGACCACACTGACCACCAGTATAGTTAGTAGTATACTATATTGTGATTGCCTGAAAAAGTTAAACACTCGTCGTGTGACTTCACTTGTGTGGTGTTTTTTTTTTTATTCTATAAAAAACTCATTCTGCTGACAGACAGTGTCCAGCAGGTCCGTCATTATATAATATATATACCTGTCCGGCTGCAGTAGTGATATATATATATTTTTTATATCATTATTTATCATCCAGTCGCAGCAGACACAGTACGGTAGTTCACGGCTGTAGCTACCTCTGTGTCGGCACTCGGCAGTCCATCCATAATTGTATACCACCTACCCGTGGTTTTTTTTTCTTTCTTCTTTATACATACATACTACTACATCTCTTTATCAACCAGTCTATATTAGCAGCAGACACAGTACAGTACGGTAGTTCACGGCTGTGGCTACCTCTGTGTCGGCACTCGGCAGTCCGTCCATAATTGTATACCACCTAACCGTGGTTTTTTTTTCTTTCTTCTTTATACATACATACTACGACATCTCTTTATCAACCAGTCTATATTAGCAGCAGACACAGTACAGTACGGTAGTTCACGGCTGTGGCTACCTCTGTGTCGGCACTCGGCAGTCCGTCCATAATTGTATACCACCTAACCGTGGTTTTTTTTTCTTTCTTCTTCATACATACATACTACGACATCTCTTTATCAACCAGTCTATATTAGCAGCAGACACAGTACAGTACGGTAGTTAACGGCTGTGGCTACCTCTGTGTCGGCACTCGGCAGTCCGTCCATAATTGTATACCACCTACCCGTGGTTTTTTTTTCTTTCTTCTTTATACATACATACTACTACATCTCTTTATCAACCAGTCTATATTAGCAGCAGACACAGTACAGTACGGTAGTTCACGGCTGTGGCTACCTCTGTGTCGGCACTCGGCAGTCCGTCCATAATTGTATACCACCTACCCGTGGTTTTTTTTTCTTTCTTCTTCATACATACATACTACGACATCTCTTTATCAACCAGTCTATATTAGCAGCAGACACAGTACGGTAGTTCACGGCTGTAGCTACCTCTGTGTCGGCACTCGGCAGTCCGTCCATAATTGTATACTAGTATCCATCCATCTCCATTGTTTACCTGAGGTGCCTTTTAGTTGTGCCTATTAAAATATGGAGAACAAAAATGTTGAGGTTCCAAAATTAGGGAAAGATCAAGATCCACTTCCACCTCGTGCTGAAGCTGCTGCCACTAGTCATGGCCGAGACGATGAAATGCCAGCAACGTCGTCTGCCAAGGCCGATGCCCAATGTCATAGTACAGAGCATGTCAAATCCAAAACACCAAATATCAGTAAAAAAAGGACTCCAAAACCTAAAATAAAATTGTCGGAGGAGAAGCGTAAACTTGCCAATATGCCATTTACCACACGGAGTGGCAAGGAACGGCTGAGGCCCTGGCCTATGTTCATGGCTAGTGGTTCAGCTTCACATGAGGATGGAGGCACTCAGCCTCTCGCTAGAAAAATGAAAAGACTCAAGCTGGCAAAAGCAGTAGCACCGCAAAGAACTGTGCGTTCTTCGAAATCCCAAATCCACAAGGAGAGTCCAATTGTGTCGGTTGCGATGCCTGACCTTCCCAACACTGGACGTGAAGAGCATGCGCCTTCCACCATTTGCACGCCCCCTGCAAGTGCTGGAAGGAGCACCCGCAGTCCAGTTCCTGATAGTCAGATTGAAGATGTCAGTGTTGAAGTACACCAGGATGAGGAGGATATGGGTGTTGCTGGCGCTGGGGAGGAAATTGACCAGGAGGATTCTGATGGTGAGGTGGTTTGTTTAAGTCAGGCACCCGGGGAGACACCTGTTGTCCGTGGGAGGAATATGGCCGTTGACATGCCTGGTGAAAATACAAAAAAAATCAGCTCTTCGGTGTGGAACTATTTCAACAGAAATGCGGACAACAGGTGTCAAGCCGTGTGTTCCCTTTGTCAAGCTGTAATAAGTAGGGGTAAGGACGTTAACCACCTCGGAACATCCTCCCTTATACGTCACCTGCAGCGCATTCATAATAAGTCAGTGACAAGTTCAAAAACTTTGGGTGACAGCGGAAGCAGTCCACTGACCAGTAAATCCCTTCCTCTTGTAACCAAGCTCACGCAAACCACCCCACCAACTCCCTCAGTGTCAATTTCCTCCTTCCCCAGGAATGCCAATAGTCCTGCAGGCAATGTCACTGGCAATTCTGACGAGTCCTCTCCTGCCTGGGATTCCTCCGATGCATCCTTGCGTGTAACGCCTACTGCTGCTGGCGCTGCTGTTGTTGCTGCTGGGAGTCGATGGTCATCCCAGAGGG
Organism: Pseudophryne corroboree; assembly: GCF_028390025.1. Classification (NCBI taxonomy): domain Eukaryota; kingdom Metazoa; phylum Chordata; class Amphibia; order Anura; family Myobatrachidae; genus Pseudophryne; species Pseudophryne corroboree. The sequence continues at coordinate 151,382 of NW_026967598.1, read as the reverse complement.
GAAGTCGTAAGCCCACTTGTACTACTTCCAGTAAGCAATTGACTGTTCAACAGTCCTTTGCGAGGAAGATGAAATATCACAGCAGTCATCCTGCTGCAAAGCGGATAACTGAGGCCTTGACAACTATGTTGGTGTTAGACGTGCGTCCGGTATCCGCCGTTAGTTCACAGGGAACTAGACAATTTATTGAGGCAGTGTGCCCCCGTTACCAAATACCATCTAGGTTCCACTTCTCTAGGCAGGCGATACCGAGAATGTACACGGACGTCAGAAAAAGACTCACCAGTGTCCTAAAAAATGCAGTTGTACCCAATGTCCACTTAACCACGGACATGTGGACAAGTGGAGCAGGGCAGGGTCAGGACTATATGACTGTGACAGCCCACTGGGTAGATGTATGGACTCCCGCCGCAAGAACAGCAGTGGCGGCACCAGTAGCAGCATCTCAGCATCTCGCAAACGCCAACTCTTTCCTAGGCAGGCTACGCTTTGTATCACCGGTTTCCAGAATACGCACACAGCTGAAAACCTCTTACGGCAACTGAGGAAGATCATCGCGGAATGGCTTACCCCAGTTGGACTCTCCTGTGGATTTGTGGCATCGGACAACGCCAGCAATATTGTGTGTGCATTAAATATGGGCAAATTCCAGCACGTCCCATGTTTTGCACATACCTTGAATTTGGTGGTGCAGAATTATTTAAAAAACGACAGGGGCGTGCAAGAGATGCTGTCGGTGGCCAGAAAAATTGCGGGACACTTTCGGCGTACAGGCACCACGTACAGAAGACTGGAGCACCACCAAAAACTACTGAACCTGCCCTGCCATCATCTGAAGCAAGAAGTGGTAACGAGGTGGAATTCAACCCTCTATATGCTTCAGAGGTTGGAGGAGCAGCAAAAGGCCATTCAAGCCTATACAATTGAGCACGATATAAGGAGGTGGAATGCACCTGTCTCAAGCGCAGTGGAGAATGATTTCAACGTTGTGCAAGGTTCTGATGCCCTTTGAACTTGCCACACGTGAAGTCAGTTCAGACACTGCCAGCCTGAGTCAGGTCATTCCCCTCATCAGGCTTTTGCAGAAGAAGCTGGAGACATTGAAGGAGGAGCTAACACGGAGCGATTCCGCTAGGCATGTGGGACTTGTGGATGGAGCCCTTAATTCGCTTAACAAGGATTCACGGGTGGTCAATCTGTTGAAATCAGAGCACTACATTTTGGCCACCGTGCTCGATCCTAGATTTAAAGCCTACCTTGGATCTCTCTTTCCGGCAGACACAAGTCTGCTGGGGTTGAAAGACCTGCTGGTGAGAAAATTGTCAAGTCAAGCGGAACGCGACCTGTCAACATCTCCTCCTTCACATTCTCCCGCAACTGGGGGTGCGAGGAAAAGGCTCAGAATTCCGAGCCCACCCGCTGGCGGTGATGCAGGGCAGTCTGGAGCGACTGCTGATGCTGACATCTGGTCCGGACTGAAGGACCTGACAACGATTACGGACATGTCGTCTACTGTCACTGCATATGATTCTCTCACCATTGAAAGAATGGTGGAGGATTATATGAGTGACCGCATCCAAGTAGGCACGTCACACAGTCCATACTTATACTGGCAGGAAAAAGAGGCAATTTGGAGGCAATTTGGAGGCCATTGCACAAACTGGCTTTATTCTACCTAAGTTGCCCTCCCACAAGTGTGTACTCCGAAAGAGTGTTTAGTGCCGCCGCTCACCTTGTCAGCAATCGGCGTACGAGGTTACATCCAGAAAATGTGGAGAAGATGATGTTCATTAAAATGAATTATAATCAATTCCTCCGCGGAGACATTGACCAGCAGCAATTGCCTCCACAAAGTACACAGGGAGCTGAGATGGTGGATTCCAGTGGGGACGAATTGATAATCTGTGAGGAGGGGGATGTACACGGTGATATATCGGAGGGTGATGATGAGGTGGACATCTTGCCTCTGTAGAGCCAGTTTGTGCAAGGAGAGATTAATTGCTTCTTTTTTGGGGGGGGTCCAAACCAACCCGTCATATCAGTCACAGTCGTGTGGCAGACCCTGTCACTGAAATGATGGGTTGGTTAAAGTGTGCATGTCCTGTTTTGTTTATACAACATAAGGGTGGGTGGGAGGGCCCAAGGACAATTCCATCTTGCACCTCTTTTTTCTTTTATTTTTCTTTGCGTCATGTGCTGTTTGGGGAGGGTTTTTTGGAAGGGACATCCTGCGTGACACTGCAGTGCCACTCCTAAATGGGCCCGGTGTTTGTGTCGGCCACTAGGGTCGCTAATCTTACTCACACAGTCAGCTACCTCATTGCGCCTCTTTTTTTCTTTGCGTCATGTGCTGATTGGGGAGGGTTTTTTGGAAGGGACATCCTGCGTGACACTGCAGTGCCACTCCTAAATGGGCCCGGTGTTTGTGTCAGCCACTAGGGTCGCTAATCTTACTCACACAGTCAGCTACCTCATTGCGCCTCTTTTTTTCTTTGCATCATGTGCTGATTGGGGAGGGTTTTTTGGAAGGGACATCCTGCGTGACACTGCAGTGCCACTCCTAAATGGGCCCGGTGTTTGTGTCGGCCACTAGGGTCGCTAATCTTACTCACACAGTCAGCTACCTCATTGCGCCTCTTTTTTTCTTTGCGTCATGTGCTGATTGGGGAGGGTTTTTTGGAAGGGACATCCTGCGTGACACTGCAGTGCCACTCCTAAATGGGCCCGGTGTTTGTGTCGGCCACTAGGGTCGCTAATCTTACTCACACAGTCAGCTACCTCATTGCGCCTCTTTTTTTCTTTGCGTCATGTGCTGATTGGGGAGGGTTTTTTGGAAGGGACATCCTGCGTGACACTGCAGTGCCACTCCTAAATGGGCCCGGTGTTTGTGTCGGCCACTAGGGTCGCTTATCTTACTCACACAGTCAGCTACCTCATTGCGCCTCTTTTTTTCTTTGCGTCATGTGCTGATTGGGGAGGGTTTTTTGGAAGGGACATCCTGCGTGACACTGCAGTGCCACTCCTAGATGGGCCAGGTGTTTGTGTCGGCCACTAGTGTCGCTTAGCTTAGTCATCCAGCGACCTTGGTGCAAATTTTAGGACTAAAAATAATATTGTGAGGTGTGAGGTATTCAGAATAGACTGAAAATGAGTGGAAATTATGGTTTTTGAGGTTAATAATAATATGGGATCAAAATGACCCCCAAATTCTATGATTTAAGCTGTTTTTTAGTGTTTTTTTAAAAAAACACCCGAATCCAAAACACACCCGAATCCGACAAAAAAAATTCGGTGAGGTTTTGCCAAAACGCGGTCGAACCCAAAACACGGCCGCGGAACCGAACCCAAAACCAAAACACAAAACCCGAAAAATTTCAGGCGCTCATCTCTACTAATAAGTGATTTTCCCAATAGCTGCTTGTCTGTATTGATTTGCGCCTAAATTTATGTGCCCCCCCTCTCTTTTTAACCCGTCTTGTACCTGGATACTGCAGGGGAGAGGCTGGGGAGCGTGCTTCCAGCGGAGCTGTGAAGGGAAAATGGCGCTGGTGTGCTGAGGAAGAAGGCCCCGCCCCCTCAGCGGCGGGATTCTGTCCCGCATTTTCTTTAACTTAATGGCGGGGGTTTTTACACATATACAGTTAGCTGACTGTATTATGGCCCTCATTCCGAGTCGTTCGCTCGGTAATTTTCTTCGCATCGCAGTGAAATTCCGCTTAGTACGCATGCGCAATATTCGCACTGCGACTGCGCCAAGTAATTTTACAATGAAGATAGTATTTTTACTCACGGCTTTTTCTTCGCTCTGGCGAACGTAGTGTGATTGACAGGAAATGGGTGTTACTGGGCGGAAACAGGCCGTTTTATGGGCGTGTGGATAAAAACGCTACCGTTTCCGGAAAAAACGCAGGAGTGGCCGGAGAAACGGGGGAGTGTCTGGGCGAACGCTGGGTGTGTTTATGACGTCAAACCAGGAACGACAAGCACTGAACTGAACGCAGATGCCGAGTAAGTCTGAAGCTACTCTGAAACTGCTAAGTAGTTTGTAATCGCAATATTGCGAATACATCGGTCGCAATTTTAAGAAGCTAAGATACACTCCCAGTAGGCGTAGGCTTAGCGTGAGCAACTCTGCTAAATTCGCCTTGCGAGCGATCAACTCGGAATGAGGGCCTATGTGTATTTTTTTGCCAAAAGGTAATATAATTGCTGCCCAGGGCGCCCCCCCCCCCCCCCCCCCAGCGCTCTGCACCCTACAGTGACCGGAGTGTGTGGTGTGCTGTGGGAGCAATGGCGCACAGCTGCAGTGCTGTGCGCTACCTTAATGAAGACAGGAGTCTTCTGCCGCCGATTTCATCGTTCTTCTGGCAAGGGGGACGGCGGCGCGGCTCCGGGAACGGACGATCGAGGTCAGGTCCTGTGTTCGAACCCTCTGGAGCTAATGGTGTCCAGTAGCCTAAGAAGCACAAGCTAGCTGCATGCAGGTAGGTTTGCTTCTCTCCCCTCAGTCCCACGTAGCAGTGAGTCTGTTGCCAGCAGATCTCACTGAAAATAAAAAACCTAACAAATACTTTCTTTCTAGCAAGCTCAGGAGAGCCCACTAGGAGCACCCAGCTCTGGCTGGGCACAGATTCTAACTGAGGTCTGGAGGAGGGGCATAGAGGGAGGAGCCAGTGCACACCAGATAGTACCTAATCTTTCTTTTAGAATGCCCAGTCTCCTGCGGAGCCCGTCTATTCCCCATGGTCCTTACGGAGTTCCCAGCATCCACTAGGACGTCAGAGAAAAGGATATGTGTATGAAGCAATTTCTTCTTCCTGTCACACACAACATTTGGGGTCATCTAGACTCCCAATTCCTACCACATGGGAGTTTACACTTCGCCATTGATACATTTATCACATAGCTTCAAAAATAAGATTTTACTCAGCGGTAAATCTATTTCTCGTAGTCCGTAGTGGATGCTGGGGACTCCGTAAGGACCATGGGGAATAGACGGGCTCCGCAGGAGACTGGGCACTCTAGAAGAAAGATTAGGTACTATCTGGTGTGCACTGACTCCTCCCTCTATGCCCCTCCTCCAGACCTCAGTTAAGGAAACTGTGCCCGGAAGAGCTGACATTACAAGGAAAGGATTTTGGAATCCCGGGTAAGACTCATACCAGCCACACCAATCACACCGTATAACTTGTGATAACATACCCAGTCAACAGTATGAACAACAACAGAGCATCAAACAAACGGATGCCAACATAACATAACCCTTAAATAAGCAATGACTATATACAAGTATTGCAAAAGAAGTCCGCACTTGGGACGGGCGCCCAGCATCCACTACGGACTACGAGAAATAGATTTACCGGTGAGTAAAATCTTATTTTCTCTAACGTCCTAGTGGATGCTGGGGACTCCGTAAGGACCATGGGGATTATACCAAAGCTCCCAAACGGGCGGGAGAGTGCGGATGACTCTGCAGCACCGAATGGGCAAACACAAGGTCCTCCTCAGCCAGGGTATCAAACTTGTAGAATTTTGCAAAAGTGTTTGAACCCGACCAAGTAGCTGCTCGGCAAAGCTGTAATGCCGAGACCCCTCGGGCAGCCGCCCAAGAAGAGCCCACCTTCCTTGTGGAATGGGCTTTCACTGATTTTGGATGTGGTAATCCAGCCGCAGAATGAGCTTGCTGTATCGTGTTACAGATCCAGCGAGCAATAGTTTGCTTTGAAGCAGGAGCACCCAGCTTGTTGGATGCATACAGGATAAACAGCGAGTCAGTTTTCCTGACTCCAGCCGTTCTGGTTACATAAATCTTCAAAGCCCTGACTACATCTAGTAACTTGGAATCCTCCAAGTCACGGGTAGCCGCAGGCACCACAATAGGTTGGTTCAAATGAAAAGATGACACCACCTTCGGCAGAAATTGCGGACGAGTCCGTAATTCTGCCCTGTCCATATGGAAAACCAGATAGGGGCTTTTACATGACAAAGCCGCCAATTCAGACACACGCCTAGCCGAAGCTAAGGCCAATAGCATGACCACCTTCCACGTGAGATGCTTTAGCTCCACGGTCTTAAGTGGCTCAAACCAGTGAGATTTCAGGAAACTCAACACCACGTTAAGATCCCAAGGGGGCTAAATATGCAGCACTCCCTTTACAAATGTCTGAACCTCAGGAAGTGAAGCCAGTTCTTTTTGAAAGAAAATGGATAGAGCTGAAATCTGGACCTTTATGGACCCTAATTTTAAGCCCATAGTCACTCCTGACTGTAGGAAGTGCAGGAACCGGCCCAGCTGGAATTCCTCCGTAGGGGCCTTCCTGGCCTCACACCAAGCAACATATTTTCGCCAAATGCGGTGATAATGTTTTGCTGTCACGTCCTTCCTAGCCTTTATCAGCGTAGGAATAACTTCATCCGGAATGCCTTTTTCCGCTAGGATCCGGCGTTCAACCGCCATGCCGTCAAACGCAGCCGTGGTAAGTCTTGGAACAGACAGGGCCCTTGTTGCAAAAGATCCTGTCTGAGAGGCAGAGGCCATGGGTCCTCTGTGAGCATTTCTTCAGTTCCGGATACCAAGTCCTTCTTGGCCAATCCGGAACAATGAGTATTGTTCTCACTCCTCTTTTTCTTACGATTCTCAGCACCTTGGGGATGAGAGGAAGAGGAGGAAACACATAGACCGACTGGAACACCCACGGTGTCACAAGTGCGTCCACAGCTAGACAGCTAGACCTGAGGGTCTCTTGACCTGGCGCAATACCTTTGTAGCTTTTTGTTGAGGCGGGATGCCATCATGTCCACCTGTGGCAGTTCTCATCGATTTGTAATCTGTGTGAAGACTTCTTGATGAAGTCCCCACTCTCCAGGGTGGAGGTCGTGCCTGCTGAGGAAGTCTGCTTCCCAGTTGTCCACTCCCGGAATGAACACTGCTGACAGTGCTTGCACGTGATTCTCTGCCCAACGAAGAATTCTGGTGGCTTCCGTTATCGCCACCCTGCTTCTTGTGCCGCCCTGGCGGTTCACATGAGCCACTGCGGTGATGTTGTCTGACTGAATCAGCACCGGTTGGTTGCGAAGCAGAGGCTCCGCTTGACTCAGGGCGTTGTATATGGCCCTTAGTTCCAGGATATTGATGTGCAGACAAGTCTCCTGACTTGACCACAGCCCTTGGAAGTTTCTTCCCTGAGTGACTGCCCCCCATCCTCGGAGGCTTGCATCCATGGTCACCAGGACCCAGTCCTGTATGCCGAATCTGCGGCCCTCGAGAAGGTGAGCACTTTGCAGCCACCACAGAAGAGACACCCTGGCCCTGGTGGATAGGGTGATCAGCCGATGCATCTGAAGATGCGATCCGGTCCACTTGTCCAACAGGTCCCACTGAAAGTTCCTCGCATGGAACCTGCCGAAAGGAATGGCTTCATATGACGCCACCATCTTTCCCAGGACTCGCGCGCATTGATGCACCGACACCTGTTTTGGTTTTAACAGGACTCTGACCAGAGTCCCGAGCTCCTGAGCCTTCTCCGCCGGGAGAAACACCTTCTTCTGGTCCGAGTCAAGAATCATGCCCAGGAAGGGCAGACGCGTCGTAGGAATCAGCTGCGACTTTGGAATATTCAGAATCCAGCCGTGCTGTTGCAACACTTCCTGAGAGTGTGCTACGCTGATCAGTAACTGCTCTCTGGACCTCACCTTTATGAGGAGATCGTCCAAGTATGGGATAATTGTGACTCCTTGCTTTCGTAGGAGCACCATCATTTCGGCCATTACCTTGGTAAATATTCTCGGTGCCGTGGACAGACCAAACGGCAACGTCTGGAATTGGTAATGGCAGTCCTGTACCACAAATCTGAGGTACTCCTGATGAGGCGGATAAATGGGGACATGCAGGTAAGCATCCTTTATGTCCAGAGACACCATAAAATCCCCCTCTTCCAGGCTTGCAATTACCGCTCTGAGTGATTCCATCTTGAACTTGAACCTTTTCAGGTAAATGTTCAGGGATTTTAAATTCAATATGGGTCTGACCGAACCGTCCGGTTTCGGTACCACAAACATTGTGGAATAGTAACCCCTTCCCTGTTGAAGGAGGGGAACCTTTACCACCACCTGCTGGAGATATAATTTGTGAATCGCTGCTAACACTACCTCCCTTTCTATGGGGGAAGCTGGCAGGGCCGATTTGAGGAAACGGTGAGGGGGCATCACTTCGAATTCCAGCTTGTATCCCTGAGACACAATCTGTATAGCCCAGGGATCCACCTGTGAGCGAATCCACTGGTGGCTGAAATTTCGGAGACGCACCCCCACCGCTCCCGGCTCCACCTGTGGAGCCCCAGCGTCATGCGGTGGATTTAGTGGAAGCCGGTGAGGACTTCTGTTCCTGGGAACTAGCTGTATTGTGCAGCTTCTTTCCTCTACCCTTGCCTCTGGCAAGAAAGGACGCACCTCTGACTTTCTTGCCTTTTTGTGATCGAAAGGACTGCATTTGGTAATACGGTGCTTTCTTAGGCTGTGAGGGAATATATGGCCAAAAATTGGACTTCCCAGCCATAGCTGTGGAAACTAGGTCCGAGAGACCGTCCCCAAATAATTCCTCACCCTTATAAGGTAAAACCTCCATGTGCTTTTTTGAGTCGGCATCACCTGTCCATTGCCGAGTCCACTGGACCCTTCTGGCAGAAATCGACATTGCATTTATTCTAGAGCCCAGTAGGCAAATGTCCCTCAGGGCATCCCTCATATATAAAACAGCGTCCTTTATATGCCCCAGGGTCAGTAAAATAGTATCCTTGTCCAAGGTATCCAGTTCCTCAGACAGAGTATCTGTCCATGCCGCTACAGCACTACACATCCAGGCCGACGCAATTGCCGGCCTCAGTATGGTACCTGAATGTGTATAAACAGACTTTAGGATACCTTCCTGCTTCCTATCCGCAGGATCCTTTAGGGAGGCCGTATCCTGTGACGGCAGGGCCACCTTCTTAGATAAGCGTGTCAAAGCTTTGTCTACCCTAGGGGATGACTCCCAGCGTAACCTGTCCGTTGGCGGGAAAGGATACGCCATAAGCAACCGTTTGGGAATCTGCACTTTCCTATCAGGAGATTCCCAAGCTTTTTCACATAACTCATTTAACTCATGTGAAGGGGGAAAAGTCACTTCCTGCCGTTTTTTCCCCAAACATATAAACCCTCTTGTCAGGGACAGGGTTTACCTCTGATATGTGCAATACATCCTTCATTGCTATAATCATGTAGCGGATGGCTTTAGCCATTTTAGGCTGTAACTTTGCATCATCGCCATCGACACTGGAGTCAGAGTCCGTGTCGATATCTGTGTCAACAATCTGGGATAGTGGGCGCTTCTGAGACCCTGACGGCCTCTGCGCTGTAGGAGCAGGCATGGGTTGAGACCCTGACTGTCCCAAGGCTTCAGCTTTATCCAACCTTTTATGCAAGGAGTTTACATTATCATTTAACACCTTCCACATATCCATCCAATCAGGTGTCGGTGCCGTCGGCGGAGACACCACATTCAACTGCACCTGCTCTGCTTCCACATAGCCTTCCTCGTCAAACATGTCAACACAATCGTACCGACACACCACACACACAGGGGAAGCTCTATTTGAGGACAGAACCCCCACAAGGCCTTTTGGAGAGACAGAGAGAGAGTATGCCAGCACACACCCCAGCGCTATATGACCCAGGAATTACACAGTAACTTAATGTTTACCCAGTAGCTGCTGTATATACTGATTTTGCGCTAAATTTATGTGCCCCTACCCCTCTCTTTTTACCCTCTTTCTACCGTGAATCTGCAGGGGAGAGCCTGGGGAGCTTCCTCTCAGCGGAGCTGTGGAGAGAAAATGGCGCTGGTGAGTGCTGAGGAAGAAGCCCCGACCCCTCAGCGGCGGGCTTCTGTCCCGCGATTTTGTGAAACATAATGACGGGGGCTCATGCATATATACAGTGCCCAGCTGTATATATGCTTTCTTTTGCCAGGAGGTACTTAATTGCTGCCCAGGGCGCCCCCCCTGCGCCCTACAGTGACCGGAGTGTGTGGGTAGTGTGGGAGCAATGGCGCACAGCTGCAGTGCTGTGCGCTACCTCATATGAAGACAGGAGTCTTCTGCCGCCGATTTTGATGTCTTCTTGCTTCACCCGCCGGCTTCTGTCTTCTGGCTCTGCGAGGGGGACGGCGGCGCGGCTCCGGGAACGGACGACCAAGGGTGAGTTCCTGTGTTCGATCCCTCTGGAGCTAATGGTGTCCAGTAGCCTAAGAAGCACAACCTAGCCGCAGTTAGTAGGTTTGCTTCTCTCCCCTCAGTCCCACGTAGCAGAGAGTCTGTTGCCAGCAGATCTCTCTGAAAATAAAAAACCTAACAAAATACTTTCTTATTAGCAAGCTCTGGAGAGCTCACTAAAATGCACCCAGCTCCGTCCGGGCACAGATTCTAACTGAGGTCTGGAGGAGGGGCATAGAGGGAGGAGCCAGTGCACACCAGTAGTCCTAATTCTTTCTTAGAGTGCCCTGTCTCCTGCGGAGCCCGTCTATTCCCCATGGTCCTTACGGAGTCCCCAGCATCCACTAGGACGTTAGAGAAATACAAATGTTTCTGTCTCATTCACATCTCCATGCAAACCCAGTGTTTGGGATTACTACAGGAAAGACTGGGAACACAACCAGTTTTCTTTCCACATCTAGCCTTTACCTGCTGTGCACTGTCCAACATCAAAAGGGTTTTTGTCGTTCACACCTCTCTGCTAGCAGAGGCCATTAGCATGTCACTATTCCCAGAAGATAGGGGATCCTTATTCAGACAGATATAGTAAGTGCATTTTCCCTTTAAAATACAGGTGACCACATCTTAAATATAAATACATTTAAACATGTAATCCTACAATGGTGCACAGAGCACTACATATGACATGTTATACACATCATTAAACATATTTTTTAACAGTCTGCGCCCAGCGCCGTAAGTACATTTAACAGTGACGCCAAGCGCCTATTGTCCTCAAAATGGCGCCGGGCACTTAGGGGTTAACCCCTTACGTGCCGTGGCGGCCATTAACCATGTGGCCGCCAGAGTCTCCGGCCACACTGTGATTCTTTTAATGCACTGTGTGTATTTTCACATTTTATTGCTTGCCTTATGAAGGATGACTTCCCCACCCCACCCCACCCCATATTGAAACCTTGAAGAATCTTTGCATTAATCTTTTGTTGATACATTTATTATTGTGAGAGTGTCACACCACACTGTTACTTTCTTTTTGTTTCATACCTGGCATCAACCTAAGGGAAATCACATCATTATTATGTCTTATTCCTTCTCATATTTGCTTGTTTATTTGTAGTTAAACTCTGTTGCTGGTCCCCTGCTCTCCTCTGTCTACACTTTCTTCCTCTGTGATCTCACCAGCTCCTACAGTCTACAATACCACTTTACCATCCCCTCCAGGGTCCCTTTTCCCTCCTACCTCACTCTCTCTGTTACTGGGTGTGGCCGGAGAGCCCCAGCCACGAGGCAAATGGCCGCTTTGGCACTGAAGGGGTTAATCCCTAGTGCCCGGCGCCATTTGTTAAGGACAAAGGGCGCTTGGCGCCAGATTTGAAAATGTATTGTGGGCGCTAGGCGCCGTGTTTTATCAATGTACACAAATGTATTTTTAAACTGTGCCGTGGTCCCGGACCTCTCCGGAGACCACGGCAGGGAGGACAGCCCCCGGCGCGCTCAGCAGTGTGTGCGCGCCGGGGGAGAGGAGGCAGCCGCTGACCGCCGGAGTCCGGGAGCTCCGCTCCCGGCAGCGGTCAGTGTAGCCCCGGGCGCACTGGAGTGTGCGCGCCGGGGAGAAGGGTGAGCGCTGCGGCTGGGAGCTCGGCTCCCGCTGCAGTGCTCTCTGTGAGAGCCGCCGCTGGGGGCCGGGAGCTCTGCTCCCGGCGCCTCAGCCCAGCACGGGTGGCCAGCCGCAGCAGCCGGGACGGACGTCCCGGGCTGCTAGCCGGCGAGGGGGGTGCGCCGCAGCCCGGCTCCCCGCCGGACGCTGCGGCGAGGCTACCAGTCAGGCGCCGCGCATGGGGGACCGGGCTAGCCGGCTCCCTAGCGGCGTGAGTGAAATTAGGCTGCCCAGCAGGATGGTGAGCGCTGGGGTCCGGGAGCTACGCTCCCGGCGCCTCAGCGCTGCAACAGAGCCAGAGTCACGGCGGCCGGGACAAGTGTCCCGGGCCGCCGGGCTTCAGTACAGGGGGGTGCGCCGCTGCGTGCGGCGGGGCCACAAAAGTAGTGCCACCCTGGGGGGACAGGGAGAGCCAGCTCCCTGGACCCCAGTGGCAGGCAGACAGGCTGGAGGGTGGGGGAAGCCAGCCCCATACCTCCAGCACACAGAGAGCCCTAGCAGCCAGGCTGCAGGGCTAGTACACAGTAGTTAAATAATGACATACAGTGTGTTGTAAGGCACTGCAGTGCCTGAGTATGTAGAGTCTGTGCAGGGCACAGGCTCAGTGTATATTTAAAAGGGGAAATGTACAGTGTGATTTAAGTGTAATGTATGTAAAGGTAAAATGCACTTACTTGATTGTGTGTCCCAGGAGGGGGGGAATCCATGGCTGTGCAGGCTGATGGATTCTCCCAGACCTTGTCCCCAAAAACGGAATGCTTTCCCATCCAGCCTCACATTTCCAAAGGGTACAGGGAGAAAGAGAAGCAGCTTAGCTATGAAACAAGCTGAGTGGTTTCTTGGAGCTCCATGGAGATCAGCCGTAGTGCCAAGAAACCTGGACCGGGGAGCCCGGCTGCCCAGCTCTGGAGCCCAAATCCAGGCTGCGGGCAGTGAGAGGGGTCCCGGGCAGATTTCTGAAAGTCAGATTTAGGAGGGAAAACCTCCCCCCAGCCAGACTGAACGGCACCGTGGGAGTATCCTACTCTCCCAGATGGGAGAGACAAAGGAGACCGACCACTCCCCACTGTCCATAGGGAACAATGTTAGGTGTGCATGAGACCAGAGCATGCACAGCTCATGGGTAAACATTGATTGGTTGTGCACCACAGGGCGGGCTTACCCCCTGTGGTAAGGGGTCTTGGAGAGGGATAAAAGAAGGGCAGTTGGCCCATAGGAGTGTGTATTGTAACATCTTCTTCTGCTGAAAACATCTTGATTGTATGCTGTTGCCCCTAGCAATAGGGAGGAGCCTTTTTAAAGGTCATTTGAGCAATAAACACCTTTGCCTCAAGAAGACTGCTTCATCTTGTGACCAACAGGGTTAGGCCAAACCTAGCCCCGTCCTCCGGCTGTCCAGGGAAGCACCTAGCGTCTCCAAGCTCCGCCTTCCGCCAGCTACCGGTAGAGGCCTAGCAAGTGGCTAGTGGGGATTCGTCGACACCACACAGGTGTGGTAAAGCAGTGCGTCGGCACATACAGAGCAGAACCGTGGTTCCAAACGCCACGGCGGGTTAGGAGTTTGGTGGTGGCAGCAAGAACCCGCCCACAACGCAGTGGGTGGAGTCAGTAACAGGCGGTTACTGACTGGTAAGCGGGAATCCCCTATGTGGTCAGGCCTCGTGCGGCTTGACCTTCCATTCTGTGCGCAGTCGACGGGACGCGAAAGCGGCGAGTGCTTTCGTACGGTACCGTCCTGTCACACTGGGTGTCATCCTTGACTCCTCCCACTCCTTAGCCCCACATTAACGATCAAATCTTGCTGCTTTCACCCAGAGCCGGCCCTAACCAATATGATGCCCCCTAGTACCGCCGCTAGTTCCGCCTCTGATTTTGCACCCCTTTCCCAGCACCATCACCCCCCCACCCCCCCATAGCAGTCCTTTTTTTTATTTTCCTACCCCATGTAATTTAAATAAGAACAGTGTGCACATTCGGCAGCACAGCCCAAAAAGGTATGTGTTTTTGCTGGCAAGGGGCATGGCCACACAATAGTACCCCCAATTCAAATTATGCCTCACAGTAGTGCAACTTTATTCACAATTTATCATACGATAGTGTCCCTTATTCACATTACATCACACAGTAGTACCAATTTACCTTATCTACGTTACTTCTCACAGTAGTGCCCCTCATTCACATAACATCATACTGAATTGCTCTTTATTCACATTACACCACACCATATTGCTCTTTATTCACATTAGACCACACAGTTGTGCCCTTTCTATACGTTACGCCACACAGTAGAGCACCTTATACACATAATGCCACACATTGGTAATGCATTTATACACATAATACCACACAGTAATGCCCCTTACACATATGACACACATTAATAATGTCCTTATAAACATAGTGCCCCTTACACATTATGCCAACCCTTATTAATGTCCTTATACACATAATTTCCCTTACACATATGCCGCACATTGTTAATGCCCTTATACACATAATGGCATGCATAGTGCCCCTTACACATATGTTACACATTATTAATGCCCTTATACACATAATGACACACATAGTGCCCCTTACACATATGTTACACATTATTAATGCCCTTATACAAATAATGACACATATAGTTCCTGGCGTGAGTCAACTGGCAGGTCTGCTAACGTTGGGTGCCTATTTTTTTAGGAAAATGCATCTTATTTGCATGTGCTATGTGGCTAGGATGCACAAGAAGCTTCTGCTGATTAAAATGATATGCAGCATGCCTATATATTGTGTGTGACTGTGGCTGTATCTGCATACGAAATGCTGCACACAGAATATAGGCATGCCGCATATCATTTTAATCAGCAGAAGCTGCTTGTGCCCCTAGGCATACCAGATGCCCTAGGCAATTGCCTAGTTTGCCTATGCCTAAGGCCGGCTCTGCTTTCACCTCCAAAATATTTCCAGGATCAGGCCTTTCCTTCAGCTGAAGGCTACTAAATCGGTTCTTCTTATCTTCTACCGCCTGGTCTGTTGCAATCTCCTACTCTCTGGTCTTTCTCACTGCAGACTCTTTTCTCCTAAATCTATCCTGTTGTTTATCGTCTTATTATCCTTCCTTATAGCTCTGGTTCGACCTTTCCTTTTCTTGAACTGCTTCATTAGCTCAACTTCATGTACAAAATCTAGTTTCCAGTAAGCTTCTCATCCTCACTTTTAAAGCACTCAAGGCAGCTTGCCTCCTACATCTTCAACCTCATCTCTCTCACACTTCCCGCTGACTGTTATCATCCTGGTCCTGAAATCCTACCTTCACTCCTGGACCTCTGGAACTCACTCACCCACCCTGTTAGACCGTCATCCTGCCTGCATTCTATCAAGTCCTGAGAACTCACCTGTACATAAAAGGCTACCAGTAGTCCTTGCACGTAACATATGCATTCTGTCCTCCCTCATTATCTCTTCCACTCTTGGGTTCTCCTCTCTACACTATCCCTGTTCCCAGGGTGTCTCCACTAACAGTCACTGACCGTGAAAGTGTTATTAACCGTCCCTCATTTAGTTGTAGAAATATCTCACAGTTTGACCTTGTACTGTCTCTTTGAACCTTTTTTATTTTGTATTGTTTGTTCCCCACTGTAATTTCCCTGTATGGTACTACGGAACGTATAGATACAATGAGTTACTCAATCCTCTCCCCTTGTCTATGCACTACCTCGTTTGTCAGTTTCTTAATATGTGTTGCTTCAAACATATGTAATTTTTCATTTACTGTAACACGCTGCTGAAACTATGTGGTGACTTATAAATAATGTTCTGTGCGTCTATAGATTATGACATGTGAAACAAGGGGGGACCTGGACTGCACATCCTATTACTAGAGATATCAAGAGGTACTATCGTGCTGAGGCTTCTAATACTGTGCTGGGGGAAGAGAGATGCAGGTGCACACTCTAAGCATGGGTCACCTGGCCGCGGTACATGGGCCCGCATATTTGCGCTAATGTGTGCTAAGAACTTCATTTATACTCCATGTTAATTGTGAGGGTTTAGTTACATTATTTTTATCAGTGTTCTTAGTGCTAAGAGTGTGCGTCTGCATCTCTCTTCCTCCATACATGTGAAACAGCAAGTATGGGAGAGACATACCAGTAATGACAGCCAGTGCTCTACGAAGTGACAATGTCCGCAGGTTAGGGACGGCTGAAACCCTCGCGATTCTGGGCAGAGGCGCTCTCTCCGGACTCTCTTGACGCATCTCAGCTGCAACTCTTGCCATAATACGTGGAGGATCTGGAGAAGCAGATCCCGCAGACGAAGGATCATTACTCTGATCTATTGATCTGAAACAAAGTAAGAAAATACAGACTTGAAGAAACTCACTAAACAGTGGCCAGTGACTGAAAACATAACGTAGGTCTGCCAGTCTAGGAGAGCCATGACAACTATTGGCAAAATACACCATACTAATGTGGCTCCCAATTCCTGATACGAACGGGTTATTTACTGACTAGTGTCCTGCATATCGAGGTGCAGTGTCCTGATACTAACGGGTTATTTACTGACTAGTGTCCTGCATATCGAGGTGCAGTGTCCTGATACTAACTGGTTATTTACTGACTAGTGTCCTGCATATCGAGGTGCAGTGTCCTGATACTAACGGGTTATTTACTGACTAGTGTCCTGCATATCGAGGTGCAGTGTCCTGATACTAATGGGTTATTTACTGACTAGTGTCCTGCATATCGAGGTGCAGTGTCCTGACACTAACGGGTTATTTACTGACTAGTGTCCTGCATATCGAGGCGCAGTGTCCTGACACTAACGGGTTATTTACTGACTAGTGTCCTGCATATCGAGGTGCAGTGTCCTGACACTAATGGGTTATTTACTGACTAATGTCCTGCATATCGAGGTGCAGTGTCCTGATACTAACGGGTTATTTACTGACTAGTGTCCTGCATATCGAGGTGCAGTGTCCTGACACTAACGGGTTATTTACTGACTAGTGTCCTGCACATCGAGGTGCAGTGTCCTGATACTAATGGGTTATTTACTGACTAGTGTCCTGCATATCGAGGTGCAGTGTCCTGATACTAATGGGTTATTTACTGACTAGTGTCCTGCATATCGAGGTGCAGTGTCCTGATACTAACGGGTTATTTACTGACTAGTGTCCTGCATATCGAGGTGCAGTGTCCGGATACTAACGGGTTATTTACTGACTAGTGTCCTGCATATCGAGGAGCAGTGTCCTGATACTAACGGGTTATTTACTGACTAGTGTCCTGCATATCGTGGTGCAGTGTCCTGATACTAACGGGTTATTTACTGACTAGTGTCCTGCATATCGAGGTGCATGGTCCTGACACTAACAGGTTATTTACTGACTAGTGTCCTGCATATCGAGGTGCAGTGTCCTGACACTAATGGGTTATTTACTGACTAATGTCCTGCATATCGAGGTGCAGTGTCCTGATACTAACTGGTTATTTACTGACTAGTGTCCTGCATATCGAGGTGCAGTGTCCTGATACTAATGGGTTATTTACTGACTAGTGTCCTGCATATCGAGGTGCAGTGTCCTGATACTAACGGGTTATTTACTGACTAGTGTCCTGCATATCGAGGTGCAGTGTCCTGATACTAACGGGTTATTTACTGACTAGTGTCCTGCATATCGAGGTGCAGTGTCCTGACACTAACGGGTTATTTACTGACTAATGTCCTGCATATCGAGGTGCAGTGTCCTGATACTAATGGGTTATTTACTGACTAGTGTCCTGCATATCGAGGTGCAGTGTCCTGACACTAACGGGTTATTTACTGACTAATGTCCTGCATATCGAAGTGCAGTGTCCTGATACTAACGGGTTATTTACTGACTAGTGTCCTGCATATCGAGGTGCAGTGTCCTGATACTAATGGGTTATTTACTGACTAGTGTCCTGCATATCGAGGTGGAGTGTCCTGATACTAACGGGTTATTTACTGACTAGTGTCCTGCATATCGAGGTGCAATGTCCTGATACTAACGGATTATTCACTGACTAGTGTCCTGCATATCGAGGTGCAGTGTCCTGATACTAACGGGTTATTTACTGACTTGTGTCCTGCATATCGAGGTGCAGTGTCCTGATACTAACGGGTTATTTACTGACTAGTGTCCTGCATATCGAGGTGCAGTGTCCTGATACTAACGAGTTATTTACTGACTAGTGTCCTGCAAATCGAGGTGCAGTGTCCTGATACTGACGGGTTATTTACTGACTAGTGTCCTGCATATCGAGGTGCAGTGTCCGGATACTGACGGGTTATTTACGGACTAGTGTCCTGCATATCGAGGTGCAGTGTCCTGATACTAACGGGTTATTTACTGACTAGTGTCCTGCATATCGAGGTGCAGTGTCCTGATACTAACGGGTTATTTACTGACTAGTGTCCTGCATATCGAGGTGCAGTGTCCTGATACTAACGGGTTATTTACTGACTAGTGTCCTGCATATCGAGGTGCAGTGTCCTGATACTAACGGGTTATTTACTGACTAGTGTCCTGCATATCGAGGTGCAGTGTCCTGACACTAACGGGTTATTTACTGACTAGTGTCCTGCATATCGAGGTGCAGTGTCCTTATACTAACGGGTTATTTACTGACTAGTGTCCTGCATATTGAGGTGCAGTGTCCTGATACTAATGGGTTATTTACTGACTAGTGTCCTGCATATCGAGGTGCAGTGTCCTGACACTAACGGGTTATTTACTGACTAGTGTCCTGCATATCGAGGTGCAGTGTCCTGATACTAACGGGTTATTTACTGACTAGTGTCCTGCATATCGAGGTGCAGTGTACTGATACTAATGGGTTATTTACTGACTAGTGTCCTGCATATCGAGGTGCAGTGTCCTGATACTAACGGGTTATTTACTGACTAGTGTCCTGCATATCGAGGTGCAGTGTCCTGATACTAACGGGTTATTTACTGACTAGTGTCCTGCATATCGAGGTGCAGTGTCCTGATACTAACGGGTTATTTACTGACTAGTGTCCTGCATATCGAGGTGCAGTGTCCTGATACTAATGGGTTACTTACTGACTAGTGTCCTGCATATCGAGGTGCAGTGTCCGGATACTAACGGGTTATTTACTGACTAGTGTCCTGCATATCGAGGAGCAGTGTCCTGATACTAACGGGTTATTTACTGACTAGTGTCCTGCATATCGAGGTGCAGTGTCCTGACACTAACGGGTTATTTACTGACTAGTGTCCTGCATATCGAGGTGCAGTGTCCTGATACTAACGGGTTATTTACTGACTAGTGTCCTGCATATCGAGGTGCAGTGTCCTGATACTAATGGGTTATTTACTGACTAGTGTCCTGCATATCGAGGAGCAGTGTCCTGATACTAACGGGTTATTTACTGACTAGTGTCCTGCATATCGAGGTGCAGTGTCCTGATACTAACGGGTTATTTACTGACTAGTGTCCTGCATATCGAGGTGCAGTGTCCTGATACTAACGGGTTATTTACTGACTAGTGTCCTGCATATCGAGGTGCAGTGTCCTGATACTAACGGGTTATTTACTGACTAGTGTCCTGCATATCGAGGTGTAGTGTCCTGATACTAACGGGTTATTTACTGACTAGTGTCCTGCATATCGAGGTGCAGTGTCCTGATACTAACGGGTTATTTACTGACTAGTGTCCTGCATATCGAGGTGCAGTGTCCTGACACTAACGGGTTATTTACTGACTAGTGTCCTGCATATCGAGGTGCAGTGTCCTGATACTAACGGGTTATTTACTGACTAGTGTCCTGCATATCGAGGTGCAGTGTCCTGATACTAACGGGTTATTTACTGACTAGTGTCCTGCATATCGAGGTGTAGTGTCCTGATACTAACGGGTTATTTACTGACTAGTGTCCTGCATATCGAGGTGCAGTGTCCTGATACTAACGGGTTATTTACTGACTAGTGTCCTGCATATCGAGGTGCAGTGTCCTGACACTAACGGGTTATTTACTGACTAGTGTCCTGCATATCGAGGTGCAATGTCCTGATACTAACGGATTATTTACTGACTAGTGTCCTGCATATCGAGGTGCTTTGCATGGATGTTCTAAGTCTTTTTAACATGCTAGTAAAGGGTTAGCGTTTCTGTGCAAAAAGGCAAGTAACAGAAGTAACTGTGTAATGGGGTTTAGGTAGATAGTTGGCTATTAATAGAAGTATTTGTAATGTAATCATCTGTGTACAGTAATTGTGCAATGTAGTGAGAAAGTGTCAGTGACGTGCAACACCTGTCATACTACAGTATACTCAAGAATTTTGACTTTCAAAATGTATTTGAATAAAACAAAGATAATTATAACTGTATTATGTATTGTATTATTCTAATAATTTTTATAGTCAAAACAAACCAAATGTGCAGTGCTCTGTGGAAAATACAGGAACTGTCAGGGAGAGAGCAGAGGTGAGGCAGCTGTGAGCTGGGGATACAGGGAGTGTCAGGGAGAGAGCAGAGGTGATGAAGCTGTGAGAAGGGAATACAGGGAGTGTCAGGGAGAGAGCAGAGGTGAGGCAGCTGTGAGCTGGGAATACAGGGAGTGTCAGGGAGAGAGCAGAGGTGAGGCAGCTGTGAGAAGGGAATACAGGGAGTGTCAGGGAGAGAGCAGAGGTGAGGCAGCTGTGAGATGGGAAAACAGGGAGTGTCAGGGAGAGAGCAGAGGTGAGGCAGCTGTGAGCTGGGGATACAGGGAGTGTCAGGGAGAGAGCAGAGGAGAGGCAGCTGTGAGCTGGGGATACAGGGAGTGTCAGGGAGAGAGCAGAGGTGAGGCAGCTGTGAGCTGGGAATACAGGGAGTGTCAGGGATAGAGCAGAGGTGAGGCAGCTGTGAGCTGGAGATACAGGGAGTGTCGGAGAGAGCAGAGGTGAGGCAGCTGTGAGCTGGGAATACAGGGAGTGTCAGGGAGAGAGCAGAGGTGATGAAGCTGTGAGCTGGGGATACAGGGGGTGTCAGGGAGAGAGCAGAGGTGAGGCAGCTGTGAGCTGGGGATACAGGGAGTGTCAGGGAGAGAGCAGAGGTGAGGCAGCTGTGAGCTGGGGATACAGGGAGTGTCAGGGAGAGAGCAGAGGTGAGGCAGCTGTGAGCTGGGAATACAGGGAGTGTCAGGGATAGAGCAGAGGTGAGGCAGCTGTGAGCTGGTAATACAGGGAGTGTCAGGGAGAGAGCAGAGGTGATGCAGCTGTGAGCTGGGAATACAGGGAGTGTCAGGGAGAGAGCAGAGGTGAGGCAGCTGTGAGCTGGGAATACAGGGAGTGTCAGGTAGAGAGCAGAGGTGAGGCAGCTGTGAGCTGGGAATACGGGGAGTGTCAGGGAGAGAGCAGAGGTGATGAAGCTGTGAGAAGGGAATACAGGGAGTGTCAGGGAGAGAGCAGAGGTGAGGCAGCTGTGAGCTGGGGATACAGGGAGTGTCAGGGAGAGAGCAGAGGTGATGAAGCTGTGAGAAGGGAATACAGGGAGTGTCAGGGAGAGAGCAGAGGTGAGGCAGCTGTGAGCTGGGAATACAGGGAGTGTCAGGGAGAGAGCAGAGGTGAGGCAGCTGTGAGAAGGGAATACAGGGAGTGTCAGGGAGAGAGCAGAGGTGAGGCAGCTGTGAGATGGGAAAACAGGGAGTGTCAGGGAGAGAGCAGAGGTGAGGCAGCTGTGAGCTGGGGATACAGGGAGTGTCAGGGAGAGAGCAGAGGAGAGGCAGCTGTGAGCTGGGGATACAGGGAGTGTCAGGGAGAGAGCAGAGGTGAGGCAGCTGTGAGCTGGGAATACAGGGAGTGTCAGGGATAGAGCAGAGGTGAGGCAGCTGTGAGCTGGAGATACAGGGAGTGTCGGAGAGAGCAGAGGTGAGGCAGCTGTGAGCTGGGAATACAGGGAGTGTCAGGGAGAGAGCAGAGGTGATGAAGCTGTGAGCTGGGGATACAGGGGGTGTCAGGGAGAGAGCAGAGGTGAGGCAGCTGTGAGCTGGGGATACAGGGAGTGTCAGGGAGAGAGCAGAGGTGAGGCAGCTGTGAGCTGGGGATACAGGGAGTGTCAGGGAGAGAGCAGAGGTGAGGCAGCTGTGAGCTGGGAATACAGGGAGTGTCAGGGATAGAGCAGAGGTGAGGCAGCTGTGAGCTGGTAATACAGGGAGTGTCAGGGAGAGAGCAGAGGTGATGCAGCTGTGAGCTGGGAATACAGGGAGTGTCAGGGAGAGAGCAGAGGTGAGGCAGCTGTGAGCTGGGAATACAGGGAGTGTCAGGTAGAGAGCAGAGGTGAGGCAGCTGTGAGCTGGGAATACGGGGAGTGTCAGGGAGAGAGCAGAGGTGAGGCAGCTGTGAGCTGGGAATACAGGGAGTGTCAGGGAGAGAGCAGAGGTGAGGCAGCTGTGAGATGGGAATACAGGGAGTGTCAGGGAGAGAGCAGAGGTGATGCAGCTGTGAGCTGGGGATACAGGGAGTGTCAGGGAGAGCAGAGGTGAGGCAGCTGTGAGCTGGAGATACAGGGAGTGTCAGGGAGAGAGAAGAGGTGAGGCAGCTGTGAGCTGGGAATACAGGGAGTGTCAGGGAGAGAGCAGAGGTGAGGCAGCTGTGAGCTGGTAATACAGGGAGTGTCAGGGAGAGAGCAGAGGTGATGCAGCTGTGAGCTGGGGATACAGGGAGTGTCAGGGAGAGAGCAGAGGTGAGGCAGCTGTGAGCTGGGGATACAGGGAGTGTCAGGGAGAGAGCAGAGGTGATGCAGCTGTGAGCTGGGAATACAGGGAGTGTCAGGGAGAGAGCAGAGGTGAGGCAGCTGTGAGCTGGGAATACAGGGAGTGTCTGGGAGAGAGCAGAGGTGAGGCAGCTGTGAGCTGGGAATACAGGGAGTGTCAGGGAGAGAGCAGAGGTGAGGCAGCTGTGAGCTGGGAATACAGGGAGTGTCAGGGAGAGAGCTGAGGTGAGGCAGCTGTGAGCTGGGAATACAGGGAGTGTCAGGGAGAGAGCAGAGGTGAGGCAGCTGTGAGCTGGGGATACAGGGAGTGTCAGGTAGAGAGCAGAGGTGAGGCAGCTGTGAGCTGGGAATACAGGGAGTGTCAGGGAGAGAGCAGAGGTGAGGCAGCTGTGAGCTGGGGATACAGGGAGTGTCAGGTAGAGAGCAGAGGTGAGGCAGCTGTGAGATGGGGATACAGGGAGTGTCAGGGAGAGAGCAGAGGAGAGGCAGCTGTGAGCTGGGAATACAGGGAGTGTCAGGGAGAGAGCAGAGGTGAGGCAGCTGTGAGCTGGGAATACAGGGAGTGTCAGGGAGAGAGCAGAGGTGAGGCAGCTGTGAGCTGGGGATACAGGGAGTGTCAGGGAGAGAGCAGAGGTGAGGCAGCTGTGAGCTGGGAATACAGGGAGTGTCAGGGAGAGAGCAGAGGTGAGGCAGCTGTGAGCTGGGAATAAAGGGAGTGTCAGGGAGAGAGCAGAGGTGAGGTAGCTGTGAGATGGGGATACAGGGAGTGTCAGGGAGAGAGCAGAGGTGAGGCAGCTGTGAGCTGGGAATACAGGGAGTGTCAGGGAGAGAGCAGAGGTGATGCAGCTGTGAGCTGGGAATATAGGGAGTGTCAGGGAGAGAGCAGAGGTGAGGCAGCTGTGAGCTGGGGATACAGGGAGTGTCAGGGAGAGAGCAGAGGAGAGGCAGCTGTGAGCTGGGAATACAGGGAGTGTCAGGGAGAGAGCAGAGGTGAGGCAGCTGTGAGCTGGGAATACAGGGAGTGTCAGGGAGAGAGCAGAGGTGAGGCAGCTGTGAGCTGGGAATACAGGAAGTGTCAGGGAGAGGGCAGAGGTGATGAAGCTGTGAGCTGGGGATACAGGGAGTGTCAGGGAGAGAGAAGAGGTGAGGCAGCTGTGAGCTGGGAATACAGAGAGTGTCAGGGAGAGAGCAGAGGTGAAGAAGCTGTGAGATGGGAATACAGGGAGTGTCAGGGAGAGAGCAGAGGTGAGGCAGCTGTGAGCTGGGGATACAGGGAGTGTGTCAGGGAGAGTGCAGAGGTGAGGCAGCTGTGAGCTGGAGATACAGGGAGTGTCATAGAGAGCAGAGGTGAGGCAGCTGTGAGCTGGGAATATAGGGAGTGTCAGGGAGAGAGCAGAGGTGAGGCAGCTGTGAGCTGGTAATACAGGGAGTGTCAGGGAGAGAGCAGAGGTGAGGCAGCTGTGAGCTGGGAATACAGGGAGTGTCAGGGAGAGGGCAGAGGTGATGAAGCTGTGAGCTGGGGATACAGGGAGTGTCAGGGAGAGAGAAGAGGTGAGGCAGCTGTGAGCTGGGAATACAGGAAGTGTCAGGGAGAGGGCAGAGGTGAGGCAGCTGTGAGCTGGGAATATAGGGAGTGTCAGGGAGAGAGTAGAGGTGAGGCAGCTGTGAGCTGGGAATATAGGGAGTGTCAGGGAGAGAGCAGAGGTGAGGCAGCTGTGAGCTGGGGATACAGGGAGTGTCAGGGAGAGAGCAGAGGAGAGGCAGCTGTGAGCTGGGGATACAGGGAGTGTCAGGGAGAGAGCAGAGGTGAGGAAGCTGTGAGCTGGGGATACAGGGAGTGTCAGGGAGAGAGCAGAGGTGAGGCAGCTGTGAGCTGGTAATACAGGGAGTGTCAGGGAGAGAGCAGAGGTGAGGCAGCTGTGAGCTGGGAATACAGGGAGTGTCAGGGAGAGGGCAGAGGTGATGAAGCTGTGAGCTGGGGATACAGGGAGTGTCAGGGAGAGAGCAGAGGTGAGGAAGCTGTGAGCTGGGAATATAGGGAGTGTCAGGGAGAGAGCAGAGGTGAGGCAGCTGTGAGCTGGAGATACAGGGAGTGTCGGAGAGAGCAGAGGTGAGGCAGCTGTGAGCTGGGAATATAGGGAGTGTCAGGGAGAGAGCAGAGGTGAGGCAGCTGTGAGCTGGGAAAATAGGGAGTGTCAGAGAGAGAGCAGAGGAGAGGCAGCTGTGAGCTGGGGATACAGGGAGTGTCAGGGAGAGAGCAGAGGTGAGGCAGCTGTGAGCTGGGGATACAGGGAGTGTCAGGGAGAGAGCAGAGGAGAGGCAGCTGTGAGCTGGTGATACAGGGAGTGTCAGGGAGAGAGCAGAGGTGAGGAAGCTGTGAGCTGGGGATACAGGGAGTGTCAGGGAGAGAACAGAGGTGAGGCAGCTGTGAGCTGGGGATACAGGGAGGGTCAGGGAGAGAGCAGAGATGAGGCAGCTTTGAGCTGGGGATACAGGAAGTGTCAGGGAGAGAGAAGAGGTGAGGCAGCTGTGAGCTGGGAATACAGGGAGTGTCAGGGAGAGAGCAGAGGTGAGGCAGCTGTGAGCTGGGAATACAGGGAGTGTCAGGGAGAGAGCTGAGGTGAGGCAGCTGTGAGCTGGGAATACAGGGAGTGTCAGGGAGAGAGCAGAGGTGAGGCAGCTGTGAGCTGGGGATACAGGGAGTGTCAGGTAGAGAGCAGAGGTGAGGCAGCTGTGAGCTGGGAATACAGGGAGTGTCAGGGAGAGAGCAGAGGTGAGGCAGCTGTGAGCTGGGGATACAGGGAGTGTCGGGGAGAGAGCAGAGGTGTGACAGCTGTGAGCTGGGAATACAGGGAGTGTCAGGGTGAGAGCAGAGGTGAGGCAGATGTGTGCTGGGAATACAGGGAGTGTCAGGGAGAGAGCAGAGGTGAGGCAGCTGTGAGCTGGGAATACAGGGAGTGTCAGGGAGAGAGCAGAGGTGAGGCAGCTGTGAGCTGGGGATACAGGGAGTGTCAGGGAGAGAGCAGAGGTGAGGCAGCTGTGAGCTGGGAATACAGGGAGTGTCAGGGAGAGAGCAGAGGTGAGGCAGCTGTGAGCTGGGAATAAAGGGAGTGTCAGGGAGAGAGCAGAGGTGAGGCAGCTGTGAGATGGGAATACAGGGAGTGTCAGGGAGAGAGCAGAGGTGATGCAGCTGTGAGCTGGGGATACAGGGAGTGTCAGGGAGAGCAGAGGTGAGGCAGCTGTGAGCTGGAGATACAGGGAGTGTCAGGGAGAGAGCAGAGGAGAGGCAGCTGTGAGCTGGGGATACAGGGAGTGTCAGGGAGAGAGCAGAGGTGAGGCAGCTGTGAGCTGGGGATACAGGGAGTGTCAGGGAGAGAGCAGAGGAGAGGCAGCTGTGAGCTGGGGATACAGGGAGTGTCGGGGAGAGAGCAGAGGTGTGACAGCTGTGAGCTGGGAATACAGGGAGTGTCAGGGTGAGAGCAGAGGTGAGGCAGATGTGTGCTGGGAATACAGGGAGTGTCAGGGAGAGAGCAGAGGTGAGGCAGCTGTGAGCTGGGAATACAGGGAGTGTCAGGGAGAGAGCAGAGGTGAGGCAGCTGTGAGCTGGGAATACAGGGAGTGTCAGGTAGAGAGCAGAGGTGAGGCAGCTGTGAGCTGGGAATACGGGGAGTGTCAGGGAGAGAGCAGAGGTGAGGCAGCTGTGAGCTGGGAATACAGGGAGTGTCAGGGAGAGAGCAGAGGTGAGGCAGCTGTGAGATGGGAATACAGGGAGTGTCAGGGAGAGAGCAGAGGTGATGCAGCTGTGAGCTGGGGATACAGGGAGTGTCAGGGAGAGCAGAGGTGAGGCAGCTGTGAGCTGGAGATACAGGGAGTGTCAGGGAGAGAGCAGAGGAGAGGCAGCTGTGAGCTGGGGATACAGGGAGTGTCAGGGAGAGAGCAGAGGTGAGGCAGCTGTGAGCTGGGGATACAGGGAGTGTCAGGGAGAGAGCAGAGGAGAGGCAGCTGTGAGCTGGTGATACAGGGAGTGTCAGGGAGAGAGCAGAGGTGAGGAAGCTGTGAGCTGGGGATACAGGGAGTGTCAGGGAGAGAACAGAGGTGAGGCAGCTGTGAGCTGGGGATACAGGGAGGGTCAGGGAGAGAGCAGAGATGAGGCAGCTTTGAGCTGGGGATACAGGAAGTGTCAGGGAGAGAGAAGAGGTGAGGCAGCTGTGAGCTGGGAATACAGGGAGTGTCAGGGAGAGAGCAGAGGTGAGGCAGCTGTGAGCTGGGAATACAGGGAGTGTCAGGGAGAGAGCTGAGGTGAGGCAGCTGTGAGCTGGGAATACAGGGAGTGTCAGGGAGAGAGCAGAGGTGAGGCAGCTGTGAGCTGGGGATACAGGGAGTGTCAGGTAGAGAGCAGAGGTGAGGCAGCTGTGAGCTGGGAATACAGGGAGTGTCAGGGAGAGAGCAGAGGTGAGGCAGCTGTGAGCTGGGGATACAGGGAGTGTCAGGTAGAGAGCAGAGGTGAGGCAGCTGTGAGATGGGGATACAGGGAGTGTCAGGGAGAGAGCAGAGGAGAGGCAGCTGTGAGCTGGGAATACAGGGAGTGTCAGGGAGAGAGCAGAGGTGAGGCAGCTGTGAGCTGGGAATACAGGGAGTGTCAGGGAGAGAGCAGAGGTGAGGCAGCTGTGAGCTGGGGATACAGGGAGTGTCAGGGAGAGAGCAGAGGTGAGGCAGCTGTGAGCTGGGAATACAGGGAGTGTCAGGGAGAGAGCAGAGGTGAGGCAGCTGTGAGCTGGGAATAAAGGGAGTGTCAGGGAGAGAGCAGAGGTGAGGTAGCTGTGAGATGGGGATACAGGGAGTGTCAGGGAGAGAGCAGAGGTGAGGCAGCTGTGAGCTGGGAATACAGGGAGTGTCAGGGAGAGAGCAGAGGTGATGCAGCTGTGAGCTGGGAATATAGGGAGTGTCAGGGAGAGAGCAGAGGTGAGGCAGCTGTGAGCTGGGGATACAGGGAGTGTCAGGGAGAGAGCAGAGGAGAGGCAGCTGTGAGCTGGGAATACAGGGAGTGTCAGGGAGAGAGCAGAGGTGAGGCAGCTGTGAGCTGGGAATACAGGGAGTGTCAGGGAGAGAGCAGAGGTGAGGCAGCTGTGAGCTGGGAATACAGGAAGTGTCAGGGAGAGGGCAGAGGTGATGAAGCTGTGAGCTGGGGATACAGGGAGTGTCAGGGAGAGAGAAGAGGTGAGGCAGCTGTGAGCTGGGAATACAGAGAGTGTCAGGGAGAGAGCAGAGGTGAAGAAGCTGTGAGATGGGAATACAGGGAGTGTCAGGGAGAGAGCAGAGGTGAGGCAGCTGTGAGCTGGGGATACAGGGAGTGTGTCAGGGAGAGTGCAGAGGTGAGGCAGCTGTGAGCTGGAGATACAGGGAGTGTCATAGAGAGCAGAGGTGAGGCAGCTGTGAGCTGGGAATATAGGGAGTGTCAGGGAGAGAGCAGAGGTGAGGCAGCTGTGAGCTGGTAATACAGGGAGTGTCAGGGAGAGAGCAGAGGTGAGGCAGCTGTGAGCTGGGAATACAGGGAGTGTCAGGGAGAGGGCAGAGGTGATGAAGCTGTGAGCTGGGGATACAGGGAGTGTCAGGGAGAGAGAAGAGGTGAGGCAGCTGTGAGCTGGGAATACAGGAAGTGTCAGGGAGAGGGCAGAGGTGAGGCAGCTGTGAGCTGGGAATATAGGGAGTGTCAGGGAGAGAGTAGAGGTGAGGCAGCTGTGAGCTGGGAATATAGGGAGTGTCAGGGAGAGAGCAGAGGTGAGGCAGCTGTGAGCTGGGGATACAGGGAGTGTCAGGGAGAGAGCAGAGGAGAGGCAGCTGTGAGCTGGGGATACAGGGAGTGTCAGGGAGAGAGCAGAGGTGAGGAAGCTGTGAGCTGGGGATACAGGGAGTGTCAGGGAGAGAGCAGAGGTGAGGCAGCTGTGAGCTGGTAATACAGGGAGTGTCAGGGAGAGAGCAGAGGTGAGGCAGCTGTGAGCTGGGAATACAGGGAGTGTCAGGGAGAGGGCAGAGGTGATGAAGCTGTGAGCTGGGGATACAGGGAGTGTCAGGGAGAGAGCAGAGGTGAGGAAGCTGTGAGCTGGGAATATAGGGAGTGTCAGGGAGAGAGCAGAGGTGAGGCAGCTGTGAGCTGGAGATACAGGGAGTGTCGGAGAGAGCAGAGGTGAGGCAGCTGTGAGCTGGGAATATAGGGAGTGTCAGGGAGAGAGCAGAGGTGAGGCAGCTGTGAGCTGGGAAAATAGGGAGTGTCAGAGAGAGAGCAGAGGAGAGGCAGCTGTGAGCTGGGGATACAGGGAGTGTCAGGGAGAGAGCAGAGGTGAGGCAGCTGTGAGCTGGGGATACAGGGAGTGTCAGGGAGAGAGCAGAGGAGAGGCAGCTGTGAGCTGGTGATACAGGGAGTGTCAGGGAGAGAGCAGAGGTGAGGAAGCTGTGAGCTGGGGATACAGGGAGTGTCAGGGAGAGAACAGAGGTGAGGCAGCTGTGAGCTGGGGATACAGGGAGGGTCAGGGAGAGAGCAGAGATGAGGCAGCTTTGAGCTGGGGATACAGGAAGTGTCAGGGAGAGAGAAGAGGTGAGGCAGCTGTGAGCTGGGAATACAGGGAGTGTCAGGGAGAGAGCAGAGGTGAGGCAGCTGTGAGCTGGGGATACAGGGAGTGTCAGGAAGAGAGCAGAGGTAAGGCAGCTGTGAGCTGGGGATACAGGGAGTGTCAGGGAGAGAGCAGAGGTGAGGCAGCTGTGAGCTGGGGATACAGGGAGTGTCAGGGAGAGAGCAGAGGTGAGGCAGCTGTGAGCTGGGGATACAGGGAGTGTCAGGAAGAGAGCAGGGGTGAGGCAGCTGTGAGCTGGGGATACAGGGAGTGTCGGGGAGAGAGCAGAGGTGTGACAGCTGTGAGCTGGGAATACAGGGAGTGTCAGGGTGAGAGCAGAGGTGAGGCAGATGTGTGCTGGGAATACAGGGAGTGTCAGGAAGAGAGCAGAGGTGAGGCAGCTGTGAGCTGGGGATACAGGGAGTGTCAGGGAGAGAACAGAGGTAAGGCAGCTGTGAGCTGGGGATACAGGGAGTGTCAGGGAGAGAGCAGAGGTGAGGCAGCTGTGAGCTGGGGATACAGGGAGGGTCAGGGAGAGAGCAGAGATGAGGCAGCTTTGAGCTGGGGATACAGGAAGTGTCAGGGAGAGAGAAGAGGTGAGGCAGCTGTGAGCTGGGAATACAGGGAGTGTCAGGGAGAGAGCAGAGGTGAGGCAGCTGTGAGCTGGGGATACAGGGAGTGTCAGGAAGAGAGCAGAGGTAAGGCAGCTGTGAGCTGGGGATACAGGGAGTGTCAGGGAGAGAGCAGAGGTGAGGCAGCTGTGAGCTGGGGATACAGGGAGTGTCAGGGAGAGTGCAGAGGTGAGGCAGCTGTGAGCTGGGGATACAGGGAGTGTCAGGAAGAGAGCAGAGGTGAGGCAGCTGTGAGCTGGGGATACAGGGAGTGTCGGGGAGAGAGCAGAGGTGTGACAGCTGTGAGCTGGGAATACAGGGAGAGTCAGGGTGAGAGCAGAGGTGAGGCAGATGTGTGCTGGGAATACAGGGAGTGTCAGGAAGAGAGCAGAGGTGAGGCAGCTGTGAGCTGGGGATACAGGGAGTGTCAGGGAGAGAACAGAGGTAAGGCAGCTGTGAGCTGGGGATACAGGGAGTGTCAGGGAGAGAGCAGAGGTGAGGCAGCTGTGAGCTGGGAATACAGGGAGTGCCAGGGAGAGAGCAGAGGTGAGGCAGCTGTGAGCTGGGGATACAGGGAGTGTCAGGGAGAGAGCAGAGGTGAGGCAGCTGTGAGCTGGGAATACAGGGAGTGTCAGGGAGAGAGCAGAGGTGAGGCAGCTGTGAGCTGGGGATACAGGGAGTGTCAGGGAGAGAGCAGAGGTGAGGCAGCTGTGAGCTGGGAATACAGGGAGTGTCAGGGAGAGAGCAGAGGTGAGGCAGCTGTGAGCTGGGGATACAGGGAGTGTCAGGAAGAGAGCAGAGGTGAGGCAGCTGTGAGCTGGGGATACAGGTAGTGTCAGGGAGAGAACAGAGGTGAGGCAGCTGTGAGCTGGGGATACAGGGAGTGTCAGGGAGAGAGCAGAGGTGAGGCAGCTGTGAGCTGGGGATACAGGGAGTGTCAGGGAGAGAACAGAGGTGAGGCAGCTGTGAGCTGGGGATACAGGGAGTGTCAGGGAGAGAGCAGAGGTGAGGCAGCTGTGAGCTGGGGATACAGGGAGTGTCAGGGAGAGAGCAGAGGTGAGGCAGCTGTGCGCTGGGGATACAGGGAGTGTCAGGGAGAGAGCAGAGGTGAGGCAGCTGTGAGCTGGGGATACAGGAAGTGTCAGGGAGAGAGCAGAGGTGAGGCAGCTGTGAGCTGGGAATACAGGGAGTGTCAGGAAGAGAGCAGAGGTAAGGCAGCAGTGAGCTAGGAATACAGGGAGTGTCAGGGAGAGAGCAGAGGTGAGGCAGCTGTGAGATGGGAATACAGGGAGTGTCAGGGAGAGAGCAGAGGTGAGGCAGCTGTGAGATGGGAATACAGGGAGTGTCAGGGAGAGAGCAGAGGTGAGGCAGCTGTGAGCTGTAGATACAGGGAGTGCAAGGAAGAGAGCAGAGGTGAGGCAGCTGTGAGCTGGGAATACAGGGAGTGTCAGGGAGAGAGCAGAGGTGAGGCAGCTGTGAGCTGGGAATACATGGAGTGTCGGGGAGAGAGCAGAGGTGAGGCAGCTGTGAGCTGGGAATACATGGAGTGTCGGGGAGAGAGCAGAGGTGAGGCAGCTATGAGCTGGGAATACAGTGAGTGTCAGGGAGAGAGCAGAGGTGAGGCGGCTGTGAGCTGGGAATACAGGGAGTGTCAGGGAGAGAGCAGAGGTGAGGCAGCTGTGAGCTGTAGATACAGGGAGTGCAAGGAAGAGAGCAGAGGTGAGGCAGCTGTGAGCTGGGAATACAGGGAGTGTCAGAAAGAGAGCAGAGGTGAGGCAGCTGTGAGCTGGGAATACATGGAGTGTCGGGGAGAGAGCAGAGGTGAGGCAGCTATGAGCTGGGAATACAGTGAGTGTCAGGGAGAGAGCAGAGGTGAGGCGGCTGTGAGCTGGGAATACAGGGAGTGTCAGGGAGAGAACAGAGGTGAGGCAGCTGTGAGCTGGGAATACAGGGAGTGTCAGGGAGAGAGCAGAGGTGAGGCAGCTGTGAGCTGGGAATACAGGGAGTGTCAGGGAGAGAGCAGAGGTGAGGCAGCTGTGAGCTGGGAATACAGGGAGTGTCAGGGAGAGAGCAGAGGTGAGGCAGCTGTGAGCTGGGAATAAAGGGAGTGTCAGGGAGAGAGCAGAGGTGAGGCAGCTGTGAGCTGGGAATACAGGGAGTGTCAGGGAGAGAGCAGAGGTAAGGCAGCTGTGAGCTGGGAATACAGGGAGTGTCGGGGAGAGAGCAGAGGTGAGGCAGCTATGAGCTGGGAATACAGTGAGTGTCAGGGAGAGAGCAGAGGTGAGGCGGCTGTGAGCTGGAAATACAGGGAGCGTCAGGGAGAGAACAGAGGTGAGGCAGCTGTGAGCTGGGAATACAGGGAGTGTCAGGGAGAGAGCAGAGGTGAGGCAGCTGTGAGCTGGGAATAAAGGGGGTGTCAGGGAGAGAGCAGAGGTGAGGCAGCTGTGAGCTGAGAATACAGGGAGTGTTAGGGAGAGAGCAGAGGTGATGCAGCTGTGAGCTGGGGATACAGGGTGTGTCAGGGAGAGCAGAGGTGAGGCAGCTGTGAGCTGGAGATACAGGGAGTGTCAGGGAGAGAGCAGAGGTGAGGCAGCTGTGAGATGGGGATACAGGGAGTGTCAGGGAGAGAGCAGAGGTGAGGCAGCTGTGAGCTGGAAATACAGGGAGTGTCAGGGAGAGAACAGAGGTGAGGCAGCTGTAAGCTGGGAATACAGGGAGTGTCAGGGAGAGAGCAGAGGTGAGGCAGCTGTGAGCTGGGAATACAGGGAGTGTCAGGGAGAGAGCAGAGGTGAGGCAGCTGTGAGCTGGGAATACAGGGAGTGTCAGGGAGAGAGCAGAGGTGATGCAGCTGTGAGCTGGGGATACAGGGAGTGTCAGGGAGAGAGCAGAGGTGAGGCAGCTGTGAGCTGGGGATACAGGGAGTGTCAGGGAGAGAGCAGAGGAGAGGCAGCTGTGAGCTGGGAATACAGGGAGTGTCAGGGAGAGAGCAGAGGTGAGGCAGCTGTGAGCTGGGAATACAGGAAGTGTCAGGGAGAGGGCAGAGGTGATGAAGCTGTGAGCTGGGGATACAGGGAGTGTCAGGGAGAGAGAAGAGGTGAGGCAGCTGTGAGCTGGGAATACAGAGAGTGTCAGGGAGAGAGCAGAGGTGATGAAGCTGTGAGATGGGAATACAGGGAGTGTCAGGGAGAGAGCAGAGGTGATGAAGCTGTGAGATGGGAATACAGGGAGTGTCAGGGAGAGAGCAGAGGTGAGGCAGCTGTGTGCTGGGGATACAGGGAGTGTCAGGGAGAGAGCAGAGGTGAGGCAGCTGTGAGCTGGAGATACAGGGAGTGTCGGAGAGAGCAGAGGTGAGGCAGCTGTGAGCTGGGAATATAGGGAGTGTCAGGGAGAGAGCAGAGGTGAGGCAGCTGTGAGCTGGTAATACAGGGAGTGTCAGGGAGAGAGCAGAGGTGAGGCAGCTGTGAGCTGGGAATACAGGGAGTGTCAGGGAGAGGGCAGAGGTGATGAAGCTGTGAGCTGGGGATACAGGGAGTGTCAGGGAGAGAGAAGAGGTGAGGCAGCTGTGAGCTGGGAATACAGGAAGTGTCAGGGAGAGGGCAGAGGTGAGGCAGCTGTGAGCTGGGAATATAGGGAGTGTCAGGGAGAGAGTAGAGGTGAGGCAGCTGTGAGCTGGGAATATAGGGAGTGTCAGGGAGAGAGCAGAGGTGAGGCAGCTGTGAGCTGGGGATAAAGGGAGTGTCAGGGAGAGAGCAGAGGAGAGGCAGCTATGAGCTGGGGATACAGGGAGTGTCAGGGAGAGAGCAGAGGTGAGGAAGCTGTGAGCTGGGGATACAGGGAGTGTCAGGGAGAGAGCAGAGGTGAGGAAGCTGTGAGCTGGGAATATAGGGAGTGTCAGGGAGAGAGCAGAGGTGAGGCAGCTGTGAGCTGGAGATACAGGGAGTGTCGGAGAGAGCAGAGGTGAGGCAGCTGTGAGCTGGGAATATAGGGAGTGTCAGGGAGAGAGCAGAGGTGAGGCAGCTGTGAGCTGGGACTATAGGGAGTGTCAGGGAGAGAGCAGAGGAGAGGCAGCTGTGAGCTGGGGATACAGGGAGTGTCAGGGAGAGAGCAGAGGTGAGGCAGCTGTGAGCTGGGGATACAGGGAGTGTCAGGGAGAGAGCAGAGGAGAGGCAGCTGTGAGCTGGTGATACAGGGAGTGTCAGGGAGAGAGCAGAGGTGAGGAAGCTGTGAGCTGGGGATACAGGGAGTGTCAGGGAGAGAACAGAGGTGAGGCAGCTGTGAGCTGGGGACACAGGGAGGGTCAGGGAGAGAGCAGAGATGAGGCAGCTTTGAGCTGGGGATACAGGAAGTGTCAGGGAGAGAGAAGAGGTGAGGCAGCTGTGAGCTGGGAATACAGGGAGTGTCAGGGAGAGAGCAGAGGTGAGGCAGCTGTGAGCTGGGGATACAGGGAGTGTCAGGAAGAGAGCAGAGGTAAGGCAGCTGTAAGCTGGGGATACAGGGAGTGTCAGGGAGAGAGCAGAGGTGAGGCAGCTGTGAGCTGGGGATACAGGGAGTGTCAGGGAGAGAGCAGAGGTGAGGCAGCTGTGAGCTGGGGATACAGGGAGTGTCGGGGAGAGAGCAGAGGTGTGACAGCTGTGAGCTGGGAATACAGGGAGTGTCAGGGTGAGAGCAGAGGTGAGGCAGATGTGTGCTGGGAATACAGGGAGTGTAAGGAAGAGAGCAGAGGTGAGGCAGCTGTGAGCTGGGGATACAGGGAGTGTCAGGGAGAGAACAGAGGTAAGGCAGCTGTGAGCTGGGGATACAGGGAGTGTCAGGGAGAGAGCAGAGGTGAGGCAGCTGTGAGCTGGGAATACAGGGAGTGTCAGGGAGAGAGCAGAGGTGAGGCAGCTGTGAGCTGGGGATACAGGGAGTGTCAGGGAGAGAGCAGAGGTGAGGCAGCTGTGAGCTGGGAATACAGGGAGTGTCAGGGAGAGAGCAGAGGTGAGGCAGCTGTGAGCTGGGGATACAGGGAGTGTCAGGGAGAGAGCAGAGGTGAGGCAGCTGTGAGATGGGAATACAGGGAGTGTCAGGGAGAGAGCAGAGGTGAGGCAGCTGTGAGCTGTAGATACAGGGAGTGCAAGGAAGAGAGCAGAGGTGAGGCAGCTGTGAGCTGGGAATACAGGGAGTGTCAGGGAGAGAGCAGAGGTGAGGCAGCTGTGAGCTGGGAATACATGGAGTGTCGGGGAGAGAGCAGAGGTGAGGCAGCTGTGAGCTGGGAATACATGGAGTGTCGGGGAGAGAGCAGAGGTGAGGCAGCTATGAGCTGGGAATACAGTGAGTGTCAGGGAGAGAGCAGAGGTGAGGCGGCTGTGAGCTGGGAATACAGGGAGTGTCAGGGAGAGAGCAGAGGTGAGGCAGCTGTGAGCTGTAGATACAGGGAGAGCAAGGAAGAGAGCAGAGGTGAGGCAGCTGTGAGCTGGGAATACAGGGAGTGTCAGAAAGAGAGCAGAGGTGAGGCAGCTGTGAGCTGGGAATACATGGAGTGTCGGGGAGAGAGCAGAGGTGAGGCAGCTATGAGCTGGGAATACAGTGAGTGTCAGGGAGAGAGCAGAGGTGAGGCGGCTGTGAGCTGGGAATACAGGGTGTGTCAGGGAGAGAACAGAGGTGAGGCAGCTGTGAGCTGGGAATACAGGGAGTGTCAGGGAGAGAGCAGAGGTGAGGCAGCTGTGAGCTGGGAATACAGGGAGTGTCAGGGAGAGAGCAGAGGTGAGGCAGCTGTGAGCTGGGAATACAGGGAGTGTCAGGGAGAGAGCAGAGGTGAGGCAGCTGTGAGCTGGGAATAAAGGGAGTGTCAGGGAGAGAGCAGAGGTGAGGCAGCTGTGAGCTGGGAATACAGGGAGTATCAGGGAGAGAGCAGAGGTAAGGCAGCTGTGAGCTGGGAATACAGGGAGTGTCGGGGAGAGAGCAGAGGTGAGGCAGCTATGAGCTGGGAATACAGTGAGTGTCAGGGAGAGAGCAGAGGTGAGGCGGCTGTGAGCTGGAAATACAGGGAGTGTCAGGGAGAGAGCAGAGGTGAGGCAGCTGTGAGCTGGGAATAAAGGGGGTGTCAGGGAGAGAGCAGAGGTGAGGCAGCTGTGAGCTGGGAATACAGGGAGTGTTAGGGAGAGAGCAGAGGTGATGCAGCTGTGAGCTGGGGATACAGGGAGTGTCAGGGAGAGCAGAGGTGAGGCAGCTGTGAGCTGGAGATACAGGGAGAGAGCAGAGGTGAGGCAGCTGTGAGATGGGGATACAGGGAGTGTCAGGGAGAGAGCAGAGGTGAGGCAGCTGTGAGCTGGAAATACAGGGAGTGTCAGGGAGAGAACAGAGGTGAGGCAGCTGTGAGCTGGGAATACAGGGAGTGTCAGGGAGAGAGCAGAGGTGAGGCAGCTGTGAGATGGGAATACAGGGAGTGTCAGGGAGAG
This sequence comes from Pseudophryne corroboree, assembly GCF_028390025.1. Taxonomy (NCBI): domain Eukaryota; kingdom Metazoa; phylum Chordata; class Amphibia; order Anura; family Myobatrachidae; genus Pseudophryne; species Pseudophryne corroboree. The sequence continues at coordinate 115,092 of NW_026967598.1, read as the reverse complement.
AGCAGAGGTGAGGCGGCTGTGAGCTGGGAATACAGGGAGTGTCAGGGAGAGAGCAGAGGTGAGGCAGCTGTGAGCTGTAGATACAGGGAGTGCAAGGAAGAGAGCAGAGGTGAGGCAGCTGTGAGCTGGGAATACAGGGAGTGTCAGAAAGAGAGCAGAGGTGAGGCAGCTGTGAGCTGGGAATACATGGAGTGTCGGGGAGAGAGCAGAGGTGAGGCAGCTATGAGCTGGGAATACAGTGAGTGTCAGGGAGAGAGCAGAGGTGAGGCGGCTGTGAGCTGGGAATACAGGGAGTGTCAGGGAGAGAACAGAGGTGAGGCAGCTGTGAGCTGGGAATACAGGGAGTGTCAGGGAGAGAGCAGAGGTGAGGCAGCTGTGAGCTGGGAATACAGGGAGTGTCAGGGAGAGAGCAGAGGTGAGGCAGCTGTGAGCTGGGAATACAGGGAGTGTCAGGGAGAGAGCAGAGGTGAGGCAGCTGTGAGCTGGGAATACAGGAAGTGTCAGGGAGAGGGCAGAGGTGATGAAGCTGTGAGCTGGGGATACAGGGAGTGTCAGGGAGAGAGAAGAGGTGAGGCAGCTGTGAGCTGGGAATACAGAGAGTGTCAGGGAGAGAGCAGAGGTGATGAAGCTGTGAGATGGGAATACAGGGAGTGTCAGGGAGAGAGCAGAGGTGATGAAGCTGTGAGATGGGAATACAGGGAGTGTCAGGGAGAGAGCAGAGGTGAGGCAGCTGTGTGCTGGGGATACAGGGAGTGTCAGGGAGAGAGCAGAGGTGAGGCAGCTGTGAGCTGGAGATACAGGGAGTGTCGGAGAGAGCAGAGGTGAGGCAGCTGTGAGCTGGGAATATAGGGAGTGTCAGGGAGAGAGCAGAGGTGAGGCAGCTGTGAGCTGGTAATACAGGGAGTGTCAGGGAGAGAGCAGAGGTGAGGCAGCTGTGAGCTGGGAATACAGGGAGTGTCAGGGAGAGAGCAGAGGTGAGGCAGCTGTGAGCTGGGAATACAGGGAGTGTCAGGGAGAGAGCAGAGGTGAGGCAGCTGTGAGCTGGGAATAAAGGGAGTGTCAGGGAGAGAGCAGAGGTGAGGCAGCTGTGAGCTGGGAATACAGGGAGTATCAGGGAGAGAGCAGAGGTAAGGCAGCTGTGAGCTGGGAATACAGGGAGTGTCGGGGAGAGAGCAGAGGTGAGGCAGCTATGAGCTGGGAATACAGTGAGTGTCAGGGAGAGAGCAGAGGTGAGGCGGCTGTGAGCTGGAAATACAGGGAGTGTCAGGGAGAGAACAGAGGTGAGGCAGCTGTGAGCTGGGAATACAGGGAGTGTCAGGGAGAGAGCAGAGGTGAGGCAGCTGTGAGCTGGGAATAAAGGGGGTGTCAGGGAGAGAGCAGAGGTGAGGCAGCTGTGAGCTGGGAATACAGGGAGTGTTAGGGAGAGAGCAGAGGTGATGCAGCTGTGAGCTGGGGATACAGGGAGTGTCAGGGAGAGCAGAGGTGAGGCAGCTGTGAGCTGGAGATACAGGGAGTGTCAGGGAGAGAGCAGAGGTGAGGCAGCTGTGAGATGGGGATACAGGGAGTGTCAGGGAGAGAGCAGAGGTGAGGCAGCTGTGAGCTGGAAATACAGGGAGTGTCAGGGAGAGAACAGAGGTGAGGCAGCTGTGAGCTGGGAATACAGGGAGTGTCAGGGAGAGAGCAGAGGTGAGGCAGCTGTGAGCTGGGAATACAGTGAGTGTCAGGGAGAGAGCAGAGGTGAGGCGGCTGTGAGCTGGGGATACAGGGAGTGTCAGGGAGAGAGCAGAGGTGAGGCAGCTGTGCGCTGGGGATACAGGGAGTGTCAGGGAGAGAGCAGTGGTGAGGCAGCTGTGAGCTGGGGATACAGGAAGTGTCAGGGAGAGAGCAGAGGTGAGGCAGCTGTGAGCTGGGAATACATGGAGTGTCGGGAAGAGAGCAGAGGTGAGGCAGCTATGAGCTGGGAATACAGAGAGTGTCAGGGAGAGAGCAGAGGTGAAGCGGCTATGAGCTGGGAATACAGGGAGTGTCAGGGAGAGAACAGAGGTGAGGCAGCTGTGAGCTGGGAATACAGGGAGTGTCAGGGAGAGAGCAGAGGTGAGGCAGCTGTGAGCTGGGAATACAGGGAGTGTCAGGGAGAGAGCAGAGGTGAGGCAGCTGTGAGCTGGGAATACAGGGAGTGTCAGGGAGAGAGCAGAGGTGAGGCAGCTGTGAGCTGGGAATAAAGGGAGTGTCAGGGAGAGAGCAGAGGTGAGGCAGCTGTGAGCTGGGAATACAGGGAGTGTCAGGGAGAGAGCAGAGGTAAGGCAGCTGTAAGCTGGGAATACAGGGAGTGTCGGGGAGAGAGCAGAGGTGAGGCAGCTATGAGCTGGGAATACAGTGAGTGTCAGGGAGAGAGCAGAGGTGAGGCGGCTGTGAGCTGGAAATACAGGGAGTGTCAGGGAGAGAACAGAGGTGAGGCAGCTGTGAGCTAGGAATACAGGGAGTGTCAGGGAGAGAGCAGAGGTGAGGCAGCTGTGAGCTGGGAATAAAGGGGGTGTCAGGGAGAGAGCAGAGGTGAGGCAGCTGTGAGCTGGGAATACAGGGAGTGTTAGGGAGAGAGCAGAGGTGAGGCAGCTGTGAGCTGGGAATACAGGGAGTGTCGGGGAGAGAGCAGAGGTGAGGCAGCTGTGAGCTGGGAATACAGGGAGTGTCAGGGAGAGAGCAGAGGTGAGGCAGCTGTGAGCTGGGAATACAGGGAGTGTCAGGGAGAGAGCAGAGGTGAGGCAGCTGTGAGATGGGAATACGGGGAGTGTCAGGGAGAGAGCAGAGGTGAGGCAGCTGTGAGCTGGGAATACATGGAGTGTCAGGGAGAGAGCAGAGGTGAGGCAGCTGTGAGCTGGGAATACAGGGAGTGTCAGGGAGAGAGCAGAGGTGAGGCAGCTGTGAGCTGGGAATACAGGGAGTGTCAGGGAGAGAGCAGAGGTGAGGCAGCTGTGAGCTGGGAATACAGGGAGTGTCAGGGAGAGAGCAAAGGTGATGAAGCTGTGAGCTGGGAATACAGGGAGTGTCAGGGAGAGAGAAGAGGTGAGGCAGCTGTGAGCTGGGAATACAGAGAGTGTCAGGGAGAGAGCAGAGGTGATGAAGCTGTGAGCTGGGAATACAGGGAGTGTCAGGGAGAGAGAAGAGGTGAGGCAGCTGTGAGCTGGGAATACAGAGAGTGTCAGGGAGAGAGCAGAGGTGATGAAGCTGTGAGCTGGGAATACAGGGAATGTCAGGGAGAGAGCAGAGGTGAGGCAGCTGTGAGCTGGGGATACAGGGAGTGTCAGGGAGAGAGCAGAGGTGATGAAGCTGTGAGCTGGGAATACAGGGAGTGTCAGGGAGAGAGCAGAGGTGAGGCAGCTGTGAGCTGGGAATACAGGGAATGTCAGGGAGAGAGCAGAGGTGAGGCAGCTGTGAGCTGGGAATACAGAGAGTGTCAGGGAGAGAGCAGAGGAGAGGCAGCTGTGAGCTGGGAATACAGGGAATGTCAGGGAGAGAGCAGAGGTGATGAAGCTGTGAGCTGGGAATACAGGGAGTGTCAGGGAGACAGCAGAGGTGAGGCAGCTGTGAGCTGGGAATACAGGGAGTGTCAGGGAGAGAGCAGAGGTGATGAAGCTGTGAGCTGGGAATACAGGGAGTGTCAGGGAGAGCAGAGGTGAGGCAGCTGTGAGCTGGGGATACAGGGAGTGTCAGGGAGAGAACAGAGGTGAGGCAGCTGTGAGCTGGGGATACAGGGAGTGTCAGGGAGAGAGCAGAGGTGAGGCAGCTGTGAGCTGGGAATACAGGGAGTGTCAGGGAGAGAGCAGAGGTGAGGCAGCTGCGAGCTGGGGATACAGGGAGTGTCAGGGAGAGGGCAGAGGTGATGAAGCTGTGAGCTGGGGATACAGGGAGTGTCAGGGAGAGAGCAGAGGTGAGGCAGCTGTGAGCTGGGGATACAGGGAGTGTCAGGGAGAGGGCAGAGGTGATGAAGCTGTGAGCTGGGAATACATGGAGTGTCAGGGAGAGAGCAGAGGTGAGGCAGCTGTGAGCTGGGGATACAGGGAGTGTCAGGGAGAGGGCAGAGGTGATGAAGCTGTGAGCTGGGGATACAGGGAGTGTCAGGAAGAGAGCAGAGGTGAGGCAGCTGTGAGCTGGGGATACAGGGAGTGTCAGGGAGAGAGCAAAGGTGAGGCAGCTGTGAGCTGGGGATACAGGTAGTGTCAGGGAGAGAGCAGAGGTGAGGCAGCTGTGAGCTGGGGATACAGGGAGTGTCTGGTGTCCGGGTATGTTCCCCCGCCCGGGATTTTTAACAAAACGCTGCCCAGGGCGCTCCCCCCCAGCGCCCCGCACCCATGGAGCCGGCGGCGGTGAGAAAATGGCGCGCAGTGCGCTACCACACACTGGCGGGGGTCCGGGGACACGGAGCCCCGGCACCGCCAGCATAAGTAATAACAAACAAAATTATGCTGCTCAGGGCGCTACCACCTGCTGGCGGGCGTCCGGGATACGGAGCCCCGGCACCGCCAGAGAGCCCCAACTACAACAGTAAAAAGTCTGCTCAGGGCGCTCCCCCCCCCCAGCGCCCTGCACCCGTAGGAGCCGGCGGCGGGGAACTAATGGTGGCCAACGGGGAATAATGGCGCTATAAGACGCCTGCCGGGGTCTGTGTACGGAGCCCCCGGCAGAGCGAGGAGCAAAGTTAAAACCACACTACTCGCTGCCCAGGGCGCTCCCCCCCCCTGCACCCGTATAAGTGGTGGCGGGATATCATTAACAATGCTGGGGGGGGATGAACCACGGTGCCTCGGCACCGAAATGCTTTTATCTGCCAGAATCCTTAAGAAGACTAGTAACTTGCTGCCCAGGGCGCTCCCCCCCCAGCGCCCTGCACCCTGTGAGTGCGTTGGTGTGTGGGAGCATGGAGCGCAGTACTACCACTGTACCTCCGTTACTGAAGTCTTCTGCCGTCTGAAGTCTTCTTTTCTTCCAATACTCACTCGACTTCTTACTTCTGGCTTCTGTGAGGGGGGTGACGGCGTGGCTCCGGGAACGAGCAGCTAGGCGCACCAAGTGATCGAACCCTCTGGAGCTAATGGTGTCCAGTAGCCGAGAAGCAGAGCCTTAAAACTCACAGAAGTAGGTCCTGCTTCTCTCCCCTCAGTCCCACAATGCAGGGAGCCTGTAGCCAGCAGGTCTGCCTGAAAATAATAAACCTAACATAAGTCTTTCAGAGAAACTCAGTAGAGCTCCCCTAGTGTGTGTCCAGTCACTCCTGGGCACAAAGTCTGACTGAGGTCTGGAGGAGGGGCATAGAGGGAGGAGCCAGTTCACACCCAGTTTAAGTCTTTATAGTATGCCCAGGCTCCTGTGGATCCGTCTATACCCCATGGTCCTTTTGGAGTCCCCAGCATCCTCTAGGACGTATGAGAAATTGTATTTCCTGCCTTTGTCTCACCAGACTTATCAGCAAAAGAGTGTTCTTTGGATGTGGCACGTGCTCTACATGTCTATGTAGACCATACTAGCTCCATCAGACGGTCTGATGCTCTGTTCATTCTTTTTGGATTTCACAAGCGGGGCTGGACTGCTAATAAGCAGACACTGGCCAGATGGATTAGAATGGTCATTGCACAAGCTTACATTCTAGCTGACCTGCTTGTACCAGCATCAATTTCTGACTATTCTACTCGGTCTGTTGGACCTTCATGGGCAGCACGCCATGGTGCGTCTGCTGAACGATAGTGCAAGGCGGCTATGTGGTCTTTGATCCACGCGTTTCTTAGATTTTATGTCTTTGATACATTCACCTCTCAAGATGCTTCTTTTGGACGCCGGATCTGTTATCCTCTCAGGCGAGTCCCCTCCTTTGAAATATTGCTTTAGCACACCCCATTATGTTCACTGTGGAACCCCTATGAATTCTGAAGAAGAAAATAAGAGTTATTTGTTAACTGTCTTTCTTCGAGGACCATAAGGTCCACAGACGCCCTCCCTGACGCACCTGGCATCTCTGTATTTTTATGGCATTTGGACCCTGGTCCCTTTCTCCTGTCTGCGGGAATGTGTTCTTATATGCATAAACATCTTTCGTCTTCCTTTCCTCTTTCTGCTTTGAGCTGGTTAACAAAATGGAATGCCTGAGCATGGAGGCGGGGTTATAGGGGAGAGGAGCAGAGCATTCTGGGATACACTGAAAGCTTTAACTGTTTGGTGCCCGGACTCTCATCCACCACCTACAACCCCGATATTCTCCCTGTGGACCCTATGAACTTCGAAGAAAGAGAGTTAAGAAAGGTAAGTCTAGCATAACTCGTTTTTTGGTAAAGAAGCAGAGTGGCATTTTTCAGCGACTGCTCACAGCAAATGGCCTTGCGATGGAGTAGTTGACACAGTGTAGAGGTTCCAGCCTTCAACGTCTATATGATAATCAGATTTTTACACCACAACAACTTCAACAAAAGAAACAAATATTGAGAAAGCAATATTTTTGGATGATCGCTTCAAAAACACAGTAGCAATTTTTGGAACCCAGAACTTCCATGCTTTCATACCTGCAGCATCCACAACAACAATATTTCTCCTTCATCCACTAGGGGCCACTGGAGCGTAGTTACAATGGGGAAATAGTAGGCAGTAATTGGGAGCTGGCACTTTAAAATTCTCACACTGTGGCTAGCTCCTCCCCTACTATCTCCCCTCCAAGCCAGTCTTAGTTAGTGCCCGATGTGAGCTGGTTCACTTGGGTTTAGCTGAAGAAATTTTTTCTTTATTATTTTATTTTCTTTCTTACATGCACAGACTGGAGCTCTGCCACTGCCAGTCTGCACCGCGGGAGCTGCCGGCGGGGTCCCATCGCAGCTGCGTGCGGCTCGGGATGGGGCCTGGCTGAGGGAGACACTGAGCTCTCCTGAGTTGGCCGGACACCGCTGCGTGCGGCGCGTGTTGGGGCCGCTCCACCAGCAGAAGATTCCGGCAGCACGGCAGCGGTAAGTCTCAAAAGTGACCGGACACCGCTGCGTGCGGCGCGTGTCGGGGTCGCTCTGTCGAGCAGAGTATAAGTCAACACCGCTGAGTGCGGCGCGTGTCTGGACTACATCAGGACAGCGGTGAGTACAATCTCCCCCCCTCCAGACTCATGTATGATTGTACAGATTTAATTGTGCACCCCCCCCCCCCCCTATAATCCCCAGTCAGAGACAGGCTGACGGGTATCAGAGGCGCACTTATTATTTTGAATTTGAAATTACGTGGGGGGGGGGGCGGAGCTACAGCCCGCTCTGTAAGCGGGCTCAGCGCTTTCCGCTCCCGGCCGCAGCATAAGGCAGCCGGGTGATACACTTCACGCTTATTTTTACACTTCTACGGGTTTCATTTGCAATTGAAACAAAGCGCCCCGGCCGCAGCATACAGGCGGCCGGGGGGGATATACTGTGTTTGAATGGGGGGGGGGGCGGAGCTAACTCCCGCTCCGCTCCCCGGCCGCAGCATACAGGCGGCCAGGAGGGATACAAGGCGCTTCCCGCTTACTGTACACAGCAGCGGGTTTTCAAACTTGGCGCCGATTCGGGGGGGGGGGGGAGCTAACTCCCGCTCCGTACGGCGGCTCTGCGCTCTCCGCTCTCCGGCAGCTGCAGCACAAGTCCTCCGCTCCCCGGACCGCTGCAGCACAAGTCCTCTGCTCCCTGGACCGCTGCAGCACAAGTCCTCCGCTCTCCGGTCGCTGCAGCACAGGTCCTCCGCTCTCCGGCCGCTGCAGCACAAGTCATCCGCTCCCAGGACAGCTGCAGCACAAGTCCTCTGCTCCCTGGACCGCTGCAGCACAAGTCCTCCGCTCTCCGGTCGCTGCAGCACAAGTCCTCTGCTCCCTGGACCGCTGCAGCACAAGTCCTCCGCTCTCCGGTCGCTGCAGCACAGGTCCTCCGCTCTCCGGCCGCTGCAGCACAAGTCCTCCGCTCCCTGGACCGCTGCAGCACAAGTCCTCCGCTCCCCGGACCGCTGCAGCACAAGTCCTCCGCTCCCCGGACCGCTGCAGCACAAGTCCTCCGCTCCCCGGACCGCTGCAGCACAAGTCCTCTGCTCCCTGGACCGCTGCAGCACAAGTCCTCCGCTCTCCGGTCGCTGCAGCACAGGTCCTCCGCTCTCCGGCCGCTGCAGCACAAGTCCTCTGCTCCCCGGACCGCTGCAGCACAAGTCCTCCGCTCTCCGGTCGCTGCAGCACAAGTCCTCTGCTCCCTGGACCGCTGCAGCACAAGTCCTCCGCTCTCCGGTCGCTGCAGCACAGGTCCTCCGCTCTCCGGCCGCTGCAGCACAAGTCATCCGCTCCCTGGACCGCTGCAGCACAAGTCCTCCGCTCTCCGGCAGCTGCAGCACAAGTCCTCCGCTCTCCGGTCGCTGCAGCACAAGTCCTCTGCTCCCTGGACCGCTGCAGCACAAGTCCTCCGCTCTCCGGTCGCTGCAGCACAAGTCCTCTGCTCCCTGGACCGCTGCAGCACAAGTCCTCCGCTCTCCGGTCGCTGCAGCACAGGTCCTCCGCTCTCCGGCCGCTGCAGCACAAGTCCTCTGCTCCCCGGACCGCTGCAGCACAAGTCCTCCGCTCTCCGGTCGCTGCAGCACAAGTCCTCTGCTCCCTGGACCGCTGCAGCACAAGTCCTCCGCTCTCCGGACGCTGCAGCACAGGTCCTCCGCTCTCCGGCCGCTGCAGCACAAGTCATCCGCTCCCAGGACCGCTGCAGCACAAGTCCTCTGCTCCCTGGACCGCTGCAGCACAGGTCCTCCGCTCTCCGGTCGCTGCAGCACAAGTCCTCTGCTCCCTGGACCGCTGCAGCACAAGTCATCTGCTCCCTGGACCGCTGCAGCACAAGTCCTCCGCTCCCCAGACCGCTGCAGCACAAGTCCTCCGCTCTCCGGCCGCTGCAGCACAAGTCATCCGCTCCCAGGACCGCTGCAGCACAAGTCCTCTGCTCCCTGGACCGCTGCAGCACAAGTCCTCCGCTCCCCGGACCGCTGCAGCACAAGTCCTCTGCTCCCTGGACCGCTGCAGCACAAGTCCTCCGCTCTCCGGTCGCTGCAGCACAGGTCCTCCGCTCTCCGGCCGCTGCAGCACAAGTCCTCTGCTCCCTGGACCGCTGCAGCACAAGTCCTCCGCTCTCCGGTCACTGCAGCACAAGTCCTCTGCTCCCTGGACCGCTGCAGCACAAGTCCTCCGCTCTCCGGACGCTGCAGCACAGGTCCTCCGCTCTCCGGCCGCTGCAGCACAAGTCATCCGCTCCCAGGACCGCTGCAGCACAAGTCCTCTGCTCCCTGGACCGCTGCAGCACAGGTCCTCCGCTCTCCGGTCGCTGCAGCACAAGTCCTCTGCTCCCTGGACCGCTGCAGCACAAGTCCTCCGCTCTCCGGCAGCTGCAGCACAAGTCCTCCGCTCTCCGGTCGCTGCAGCACAAGTCCTCTGCTCCCTGGACCGCTGCAGCACAAGTCCTCTGCTCCCTGGACCGCTGCAGCACAAGTCATCTGCTCCCTGGACCGCTGCAGCACAAGTCCTCTGCTCCCTGGACCGCTGCAGCACAGGTCCTCCGCTCTCCGGTCGCTGCAGCACAAGTCCTCTGCTCCCTGGACCGCTGCAGCACAAGTCCTCCGCTCTCCGGCAGCTGCAGCACAAGTCCTCCGCTCTCCGGTCGCTGCAGCACAAGTCCTCTGCTCCCTGGACCGCTGCAGCACAAGTCCTCCGCTCTCCGGCCGCTGCAGCACAAGTCCTCTGCTCCCTGGACCGCTGCAGCACAAGTCCTCTGCTCCCTGGACCGCTGCAGCACAAGTCCTCTGCTCCCTGGACCGCTGCAGCACAAGTCCTCTGCTCCCTGGACCGCTGCAGCACAAGTCCTCTGCTCCCTGGACCGCTGCAGCACAAGTCCTCCGCTCTCCGGCCGCTGCAGCACAAGTCCTCCGCTCTCCGGCCGCTGCAGCACAAGTCCTCCGCTCCCCGGACCGCTGCAGCACAAGTCCTCTGCTCCCCGGACCGCTGCAGCACAAGTCCTCCGCTCTCCGGCCGCTGCAGCACAAGTCCTCCGCTCCCCGGACCGCTGCAGCACAAGTCCTCTGCTCCCTGGACCGCTGCAGCACAAGTCCTCCGCTCTCCGGCCGCTGCAGCACAAGTCCTCCGCTCTCCGGCCGCTGCAGCACAAGTCCTCCGCTCCCCGGACCGCTGCAGCACAAGTCCTCTGCTCCCCGGACCGCGGCAAGCTCCTTTCCTCTGCCTGGCTGTTCAAGGAGAATATTTTACTTTTAAAAGGTATCTTTTTCTGTGCATGCAGATGTTGGCTGCCATTCCTCCCTGCAGGGGAGTCATTTCAGAGAGGCTGTAGATCAGGAACCTGCTCTATTGCAGGAGCTGGTGCTCAGCTCATTAATGATTAAAATCTAGGGTGCAAGTATTTATCTACCCTGTTAGAAGGTTCACATAGACAGTATTTATCTACCCTGTTGGGTTCACTGTCTGTGTGTAGGTGTGTATGTATGTATGTATGTATGTATGTATATATATATATATATATATATATGCATACATTACCCTATATTGGGAATAAAACAAACCACTTCCGCAATGTTTTATAATAACAAAATATCCCACCTTGCCACATAACATTTTCCCCCATTTTTTCTCGCAGGCTGGCCACCATTTTGAAAAGCCAGCGGAACCTCCGAGAAACATCTGGTGCACCTAAATTAGGGGGCACTACATACAGGGCGGGGTGTTGCCTTCCCTTTATTTTTCCTTGCTGTCACTAGGTTCTAATGCTATTTGTAATTCGGGAAATGTGTGTGGCATCAGACAAATAGCGCTGTGGCTCAGTACGCTAGTAGCGGGTATCTGAACACCAGGGTTTCAATCTCAAAAAAAAAAAACTTTAAGGGGAGCTCCTATAGCCTAGGGCTAAGACTCCTGTCCCACAGCACAGCGCTACTGGTTCAGGTCTCCGCTGCTCCAGAAAGTTTATTTGACTTGTGTCGGTCACTACACATTATAGTGCAGACCTTACATAGGGCGGTGTTTATTTAACCCACCTTTTCTCCTTTCGTTTGTCTCACCTGGGATAGTCAAATAATTACCTCTTAAGTGAAGTACGAGGTGAAGCCATCTGCTTAGCCCTCCACGCACCTGCAGGACGCTCCTGTTTGAACAGCTCAGCTTATACAGGTAATGTCACTGGTAACCAGAGATCTTGTAAGTCATTTCACCTCTCCAGGTTTCAAAAAGAACCTTGCTAACCTCAGTGTTACACGGATTGGCGGTGGAAAGGCCTCTCTGGAAGAAGGCGAGAGATGTCCAGGATACTGATGATGTCTGTTTTCGGTGGAGTCTGAAGCAGTGTCTCAGAATATCCAGGTATATTATACAGCAGTTCGTCTGATACTGCAGGTAAAGGAACTGCCAGGGACAATGTTAAGGTTGTGGCCGATGTGTTGACCATAATTTTTTTTAAGGCGGACACGTCAGGTCCATCAGGGTTCGACGCCGATGACGAAATGACAGCGACTGGTCCAGTTTCGGTTGAGCTCGGCAGGCTCCGGTAGGCGGCCTGCAGACACACGAATACACAATTTCAGGTATCAAACAATGTTTGTTTTCCTATCCTTTCCCCGCAGACGGCAGGAAAGGGTATCAGACCCTCTCCACGGTATACCCCTCGTGGTATCGCCGGTCCAACAAGCTGCCGTTTCCCTGAGGCAACCTTGCTCAGGGATCCATCGAAGACACATATACGGCAGCGGGGTTCTACCTTGTCCTGAGCAGGTAGGTTGTGGAACAATTATCCTCTAGTCTACAGGATAATTCGCATCAGGATCAACTGATACTTTGGGACAGATCAGAATCACGATTCTGCTTTATGTTCTTTTGAGGTCTCCACGTCTGCAGACTCGGAACCTGCATTTTCGCTTGGGGCTGTCTCAACCCGACGACCTCCGGGGCTGCGACAATGACTGGTGAACATGAAATCCTACGGGGCGGAGGGTTCAGGGGAAGGAACTTTCTGCATGATTTCTTGAACCATTGGAGGCAAGTCCACTTTTCTTTCTCCTACTGCTGCCCCAGCTCCAAGACGGACCTTTACCGGTCTTTCCTTTTAGATCTTTCTGTGCCGTTTCAGGTTTTCGACTCCACATGGGCGGTATCTCCGTCACCAAGGGATCTCATGGTAACAGGCTGAAGCAGAGGTTCAGCATCCTCGGTCCAGTCTGATTTTAGGTCATCCAACACACTCACTACAGGTCACACCTTCCTACCACCTGGAGGGTCCCAGGGTAGGCGTATGCAGGTGGTCCTACTGGGAGGACTGAGAAGGCTTGGGCGGTTACAGACTAGATTTTGGAATAAAACCGTCTCCGGGGTCCCTCGGCGTGGGTCGGCCAGTCGACAATGACAAGAGCAGTCATACTGCAGGCGGCGCTCCATATGCTTCTAACCGCAAAGGGTGTTGATCCCTGTTTTCACATATCATTTGAATCGGGACAGTTCTCAGGCCTTTGTTTTCTTTTCACGGGCCGAAGCTAGATGGCTCGGCCAGGCCTATTCTGGCCTTAGAATCTTTTCAGTCTGTGATTGCTAGTTTTGAACAAGAAAGGAGGTTTTTACGCGTCCCTTGTCTTCAGGGATGCCTGTTTACTGATTTCCGTTGGGTTTCCTCATCGGACTTTTCTCAGATTCGCATTACAGGATACTCATTTTCACTGCCAGTACTTTCCATTCGGTCTCTCTTCCGCTCCCACAGGGTTCAGGAAGATCACAGAATAATTCTTTTTTCAGGGGCAGGAAGTGACGTTTGTTCCCTAATTGGACAATCTACTACTAGTATCCCACTCTGCAGATTAGGTGGCTTCTGAATATCCTGAGGATCCAGGAGCTTCTGGTTCGACAGGGATCCAATTATGCTCCTCGTAAACGTTTCTCAACACGGTCCGTCAGAGGATTTTTCCTTCCTCGGCACCGGGTACTCTCTTTCTTCAGTCAAGTTGCGACGCCATGAGTGGTCGCCTGCATTCCCCTCTGAGCGGTGGACAACAATTTTCTTTCCAGGTCAAGCCGCCAGGTCAGACTCCCGGGTGAGGGCACATTCCCCGGAGTTTTGTCAGCTGGTCCGCTGTTGGCGGAGATTTCGGATCGTCCTCAGGGCGTTCTGACTGACTCTTTAAGACGTGAGCTCTGGCGGCAGTAGCCGAGGATGCCCTCAGGGCTCCTTGGAGTTTCTGGTTAGTCTATCCTGCCTCCTTTTCTATTTCTACCTCACTTTCGGTAACACAGGAGGGGAGAGTGCGCGCTAGTCCTCTCGGTGGCTCCGGTTGGGCCACGCATGACTTACATTTCCAGCCTGCACCTGTTGTCAGTAGAGGAACCTTGGCTCCTACCTCGACTGGTCTGTCTACTTCAACAGGGTCCTTTTCTTTGTTCAATCTTAAACTGATTTCGTTTAACCTCGTGACTATTCACGAGACCTTAGAAGGGAGGAGTTCCCTAGTTCGGTAATGCATACTGGGCCCCGATTTCAGAAGTCTGTTACCTCTTCTCGCTTTTGCCACTTTTGGAAAACTTTATGGGGCATAGGAGGATAACAGGGGTTTTCTCCTTTCAGTTACCATTCAGCCGTCATCTTTGGTTTCTCTGGGAAGTTTTGATCGGCTGCGCTTCAACATACATTGACCTGAAATTTAGGTCTCTGCCCTTTCGGTTTTCTTCCAAAAGAGATTAGCCTGCCGGCCGTAAGTTCGGGCTCTCTTTCAGGGAGTACTCTATTGGCAACTCCCCCGGCTGAACTTCAGACTCAGCGGTCGTTTCTTCCAGAGGGGGTGTCCGTTTTTCCTATATATCTGACACTAGTGTTTTCGGCCCTCTTTGAAGGTTGTCAGGGCTCGCCGACTCTCTCTACAGAGATCTTAGGCTATTCGACGAAGTGTTTTCTTCCTTCTTCTGTACGATGCTCCCGTAATAAATAACCGGGGTCCCAGCAGACGCTGGGCCGTTGGATACATCTGACCATCAGACAGTCTTCTTGGCGGTTGCTCGGGAGCCTCCGTTTTCCATTTCAGCGCACTTTACGAGCGTTGTGGGACCTTCGTGGGCGGCTGCCCGTGGGGTCTCCATGAATACTTTGTCGGGCGGCTACTTGGTCGGACCGACATTCGTTTTGTCAAATTCTAAAAGTTTGACACTGTTGCGGCCTCTGCATCACAGTTTGGCCGAGCGGTTTTACAGGACTCTCAGCGCTCTCCCACCCGTTTTGGGAGCTCTGGGACGTCCCCATTGTAACTACGCTCCAGTGGCCCCTAGTGGATGAAGGAGAAATCAGGATTTTGGTACTTACCAATAAATCTTTCTCCGATTCCACAGGGGCCACTGGACGCCCGCCCAGCGCTGTTCCTCCTTGTTTTTTGCTTAACAGTTTGCAGATCACCATATGACTGCTTGTTGAGTTTGGGCTAGCCTGTTGTTTGTTAGGTTCTGTTCCAGGTTGGGTTTGTGTTATCCTGGGTTACAGGGCGTCATTAACCTCCTCTACCTTACGGTTTGTTTATTCCAGCTCTCCTCGGGCACAGTTTTACGAAGACTGGCTTGGAGGGGAGATAGTAGGGGAGGAGCTAGCCACCGTGTGAGAATTTTAAAGTGCCAGCTCCCAATTACTACCTACTATTTCCCCATTGTAACTACGCTCCAGTGGCCCCTGTGGAATCGGAGAAAGGGATTTATCGGTAAGTACCAAAATCCTGATTTGAGAAGACAGTTCCTTCTCACAAAACTAATTGGCAGACGGTGACAGCATCCCAAGAAAAGCTCAGACTTGCTGAGGGTACAGATATGTCATCATACATCTTTGCTGCAGTCACGCCAATTAGCTTGGGATGCTAACCTCTTGAGAGACTGTAACAGAAAAACGATTGGTGTAAAAAGTGTAGGTAGCCAATATTAGGGAGAAATATTATCAGCCTCCAAAAAATAAATAATAAAGCAGTCGTTGACAAATGACATTTCTGTACTGGTGGTGTAGTACTGTTGGAAAGCAAAGAGACAGCAGGAACCAGAGATAAAATATGTGAACCATTGTACAACTATTAATCCATGTATCGACCCCACTCACCTGAGTCTGAGTCCATTAGATGGCCACTGGTGGGACACAGAGCATCGTTCATGTTGACCAGAAAAAGCATCATGACTGCCTAGTCAATTGCAGGAGACAAAAAAACACAAAATAAAAAAATAATAATAATTTGGTCAATTTACAGCTGCGAGAACAGCTCAGTAAAGCCAGTTGTAGGAAAGAGAAGAAAAATATTCAAATATTTTCATTGTATAAATTATGTATATTGTGAGAAACCCTATTAAAAGATCAATCACATGAAAGTCTAGCTAGACAGAAACACATCAAAGAACTTTCATTTACCATCAGACACAATTCTCTGCGGCACCTCCAATCCACCTTGTTCCTGAGAAGCTAGTCTTTGTCCACGCCCTGCAAAGGATAAAATAAATCATTCCACTGAAACATTAATCATAAATTTTACGCAACACAACCCAGTGTTATAGAACTAGTCACATAATAAAGTCCACACAACCAAAACACACTTATTTACCCGATCCCAAATGTCCTCCAATCAACACCTCTTCCATCCCAACCCACATCTACTCCCCAGTCACACCCTCTCTTCCATGTCACATTTACTACCTCATTAACACCTCTTCCCTCCCAACCCACATCTACTCACCAGTTACACCCTCTCTTCCATGTCATATTTACTATCTCATTAACACCTCTTTCCTCCCAACCCACATCTACTCCACAGTCACACCCTCTCTTCCATGTCACATTTACTACCTCATTAACACCTCTTCGCTCCCAACCAACATCTACTCCCTAGTTACACCCTCTCTTCCATGTCACATTTACTACCTCATTAACACCTCTTCCCTCCCAACCAACATCTACTCCCTAGTTACACCCTCTCTTCCATGTCACATTTACTACCTCATTAACACCTCTTCCCTCCCAACCCACATCTACTCCCCAGTCACACCCTCTTCCATGTCACATTTACTACCTCATTAACACCTCTTCTCTCCCAACCCACATCTACTCCCCAGTCACACCCTCTCCTTCATGTCACATTTACTACCTCATTAACACCTCTACTCTCCCAACCCACATCTACTCCCCAGTCACACCCTCTTCCATGTCACATTTACTACCTCATTAACACCTCTTCCCTCCCAACCCACATCTACTCACCAGTCACACCCTCTCTTCCATGTCACATTTACTACCTCATTAACACCTCTTCCCTCCCAACCCACATCTACTCACCAGTTACACCCTCTCTTCCATGTCACATTTACTACCTCATTATCACCTCTTCCCTCCTATAACACATCTACTCCCCAGTCACACCCTCTCTTCCATGTCACATTTACTACCTCATTAACACCTCTTTCCTCCCAACCCACATCTACTCCCCTGTCACACCCTCTCTTCCATGTCACATTTACTACCTCATTAACACCTCTTCTCTCCCAACCCACATCTACTCCCCAGTCACACTCTCTCTTCCATGTCACATTTACTACCTCATTAACACCTCTTCTCTCCCAACCCACATCTACTCCCCAGTCACACCCTCTCTTCCATGTCACATTTACTACCTCATTAACACCTCTTCCCTCCATAACACATCTACTCCCCAGTCACACCCTCTCTTCCATGTCACATTTACTACCTCATTAACACATCTTCCCTCTCATAACACATCTACTCCCCAGTCACACCCTCTATTCCATGTCTCATGTACTACCTCATTAACACTTCTTCTCTCCCAACCCACATCTACTCCCCAGTCACACCCTCTCTTCCATGTCACATTTACTACCTCATTAACACCTCTTCCCTCCCAACCCACATCTACTCCCTAGTCACACCCTCTCTTCCATGTCACATTTACTACCTCATTAACACCTCTTCCCTCCCAACCCACATCTACTCCCCAGTCACACCCTCTCTTCCAAGTCACATTTACTACCTCATTAACACATCTTCCCTCTCATAACACATCTACTCCCCAGTCACACCCTCTCTTCCATGTCACATTTACTACCTCATTAACACATCTTCCCTCTCATAACACATCTACTCCCCAGTCACACCCTCTCTTCCATGTCACATTTACTACCTCATTAACACCTCTTCCCTCCCAACCCACATCTACTCCCCAGTCACTCCCTCTCTTCCATGTCACATTTACTACCTCATTAACACCTCTACTCTCCCAACCCACATCTACTCCCCAGTCACACCCTCTTCCATGTCACATTTACTACCTCATTAACACCTCTTCTCTCCCATAACACATCTACTCCCCAGTCGCACCCTCTCTTCCATGTCACATTTACTACCTCATTAACACCTCTTCTCTCCCATAACACATCTACTCCCCAGTCGCACCCTCTCTTCCATGTCACATTTACTACCTCATTAACACCTCTTCTCTCCCATAACACATCTACTCCCCAGTCGCACCCTCTCTTCCATGTCACATTTACTACCTCATTAACACCTCTTCTCTCCCATAACACATCTACTCCCCAGTCGCACCCTCTCTTCCATGTCACATTTACTACCTCATTAACACCTCTTCCCTCCCAACCCACATCTACTCCCCAGTCACACCCTCTCTTCCATGTCACATTTACTACCTCATTAACACCTCTTCTCTCCCAACCCACATCTACTCCCCAGTCACACTCTCTCTTCCATGTCACATTTACTACCTCATTAACACCTCTTCTCTCCCAACCCACATCTACTCCCCAGTTACACCCTCTCTTCCATGTCACATAAACTACCTCATTATCACCTCTTCCCTCCCATAACACATCTACTCCCCAGTCACACCCTCTCTTCCATGTCACATTTACTACCTCATTAACACCTCCTCCCTCCCATAACACATCTACTCCCCAGTCACACCCTCTCTTCCATGTCACATTTACTACCTCATTAACACCTCTTCCCTCCCAACCCACATCTACTCCCTAGTCACACCCTCTCTTCCATGTCACATTTACTACCTCATTAACACCTCTTCCCTCCCAACCCACATCTACTCCCCAGTCACACCCTCTCTTCCATGTCACATTTACTACCTCATTAACACCTCTACTCTCCCAACCCACATCTACTCCCCAGTCACACTCTCTTCCATGTCACATTTACTACCTCATTAACACCTCCTCCCTCCCATAACACATCTACTCCCCAGTCACACCCTCTCTTCCATGTCACATTTACTACCTCATTAACACCTCCTCCCTCCCATAACACATCTACTCCCCAGTCACACCCTCTCTTCCATGTCACATTTACTACCTCATTAACACCTCTTCTCTCCCATAACACATCTACTCCCCAGTCGCACCCTCTCTTCCATGTCACATGTACTACCTCATTAACACCTCTACTCTCCCAACCCACATCTACTCCCCAGTCACACTCTCTTCCATGTCACATTTACTACCTCATTAACACCTCCTCCCTCCCATAACACATCTACTCCCCAGTCACACCCTCTCTTCCATGTCACATTTACTACCTCATTAACACCTCTTCCCTCCCATAACACATCTACTCCCCAGTCACACCCTCTCTTCCATGTCACATTTACTACCTCATTAACACCTCCTCCCTCCCATAACACATCTACTCCCCAGTCACACCCTCTCTTCCATGTCACATTTACTACCTCATTAACACCTCTTCTCTCCCATAACACATCTACTCCCCAGTCGCACCCTCTCTTCCATGTCACATGTACTACCTCATTAACACCTCTTCCCTCCCAACCCACATCTACTCCCCAGTCACACCCTCTCTTCCATGTCACATTTACTACCTCATTAACACCTCTTCTCTCCCAACCCACATCTACTCCCCAGTCACACTCTCTCTTCCATGTCACATTTACTACCTCATTAACACCTCTTCCCTCCTATAACACATCTACTCCCCAGTCACACCCTCTCTTCCATGTCACATTTACTACCTCATTATCACCTCTTCCCTTCCAACCCACATCTACTCCCCAGTCACACCCTCTCTTCCATGTCACATTTACTACCTCATTATCACCTCTTCCCTCCCATAACACATCTACTCCCCAGTCACACTCTCTCTTCCATGTCACATTTACTACCTCATTAACACCTCTTCTCTCCCATAACACATCTACTCCCCAGTCACACCCTCTCTTCCATGTCACATTTACTACCTCATTAACACCTCCTCCCTCCCATAACACATCTACTCCCCAGTCACACCCTCTCTTCCATGTCACATTTACTACCTCATTATCACCTCTTCCCTTCCAACCCACATCTACTCCCCAGTCACACCCTCTC
The DNA here is from genome assembly GCF_028390025.1 of Pseudophryne corroboree. Lineage (NCBI taxonomy): Eukaryota > Metazoa > Chordata > Amphibia > Anura > Myobatrachidae > Pseudophryne > Pseudophryne corroboree. The sequence goes on along the minus strand of NW_026967598.1, from coordinate 95,672 downwards.
TTCCATGTCACATTTACTACCTCATTATCACCTCTTCCCTCCCATAACACATCTACTCCCCAGTCACACCCTCTCTTCCATGTCACATTTACTACCTCATTAACACCTCTTCTCTCCCATAACACATCTACTCCCCAGTCGCACCCTCTCTTCCATGTCACATGTACTACCTCATTAACACCTCTTCCCTCCCAACCCACATCTACTCCCCAGTCACACCCTCTCTTCCATGTCACATTTACTACCTCATTAACTCCTCTACTCTCCCAACCCACATCTACTCCCCAGTCACACCCTCTTCCATGTCACATTTACTACCTCATTAACACCTCTTCCCTCCCATAACACATCTACTCCCCAGTCACACTCTCTCTTCCATGTCACATTTACTACCTCATTAACACCTCTTCCCTCCTATAACACATCTACTCCCCAGTCACACCCTCTCTTCCATGTCACATTTACTACCTCATTAACACCTCTTTCCTCCCATAACACATCTACTCCCCAGTCACACCCTCTCTTCCATGTCACATTTACTACCTCATTAACACCTCTTCCCTCCCAACCCACATCTACTCCCCAGTCACACCCTCTCCTTCATGTCACATTTACTACCTCATTAACACCTCTTCCCTCCCAACCCACATCTACTCCCCAGTCACACCCTCTCTTCCATGTCACATTTACTACCTCATTAACACCTCTACTCTCCCAACCCACATCTACTCCCCAGTCACACCCTCTTCCATGTCACATTTACTACCTCATTAACACCTCTTCCCTCCCATAACACATCTACTCCCCAGTCACACTCTCTCTTCCATGTCACATTTACTACCTCATTAACACCTCTTCCCTCCTATAACACATCTACTCCCCAGTCACACCCTCTCTTCCATGTCACATTTACTACCTCATTAACACCTCTTTCCTCCCAACACACATCTACTCCCCAGTCACACCCTCTCTTCCATGTCACATTTACTACCTCATTATCACCTCTTCCCTTCCAACCCACATCTACTCCCCAGTCACACCCTCTCTTCCATGTCACATTTACTACCTCATTAACACCTCTTCTCTCCCAACCCACATCTACTCCCCAGTTACACCCTCTCTTCCATGTCACATTTACTACCTCATTAACACCTCTTCTCTCCCAACCCACATCTACTCCCCAGTCACTCCCTCTCTTCCATGTCACATTTACTACCTCATTAACACCTCTTCCCTCCCAACCCACATCTACTCCCCAGTCACACCCTCTCCTTCATGTCACATTTACTACCTCATTAACAACTCTTCTCTCCCAACCCACATCTACTCCCCAGTCACATCCTCTCTTCCATGTCATATTTACTACCTCATTATCCCCTCTTCCCTCCCATAACACATCTACTCCCCAGTCACACCCTCTCTTCCATGTCACAGTTACTACCTCATTATCCCCTCTTCCCTCCCATAACACATCTACTCCCTAGTCACACTCTCTCTTCCATGTCACATTTACTACCTCATTAACACCTCTTCTCTCCCAACCCACATCTACTCCCCAGTCACACCCTCTCTTCCATGTCACATAAACTACCTCATTAACACCTCTTCCCTCCCATAACACATCTACTCCCCAGTTACCCCCTTTCTTCCATGTCACATTTACTACCTCATTATCCCCTCTTCCCTCCCATAACACATCTACTCCCCAGTCACACCCTCTCTTCCATGTCACATTTACTACCTCATTAACACCTCTTCTCTCCCAACCCACATCTACTCCCCAGTCACACCCTCTTCCATGTCACATTTACTACCTCATTAACACCTCTTCTCTCCCAACCCACATCTACTCCCCAGTCACACTCTCTTCCATGTCACATTTACTACCTCATTAACACCTCTTCCCTCTAAACCCACATCTACTCCCCAGTCACACCCTCTCTTCCATGTCACATTTACTACCTCATTAACACCTCTTCCCTCCCATAACACATCTACTCCCCAGTTACACCCTCTCTTCCATGTTACATTTACTACCTCATTATCACCTCTTCCCTCCCATAACACATCTACTCCCCAGTCACACCCTCTCTTCCATGTCACATTTACTACCTCATTAACACCTCTTTCCTCCCAACCCACATCTACTCCCCAGTCACACCCTCTCTTCCATGTCACATTTACTACCTCATTATCACCTCTTCCCTCCCATAACACATCTACTCCCCAGTCACACCCTCTCTTCCATGTCACATTTACTGCTTCATTATCACCTCTTCCCTCCCATAACACATCTACTCCCCAGTCACACCCTCTCTTCCATGTCTCATGTAGTACCTCATTAACACCTCGTCTCTCCCATAACACATCTACTTCCCAGTCACACCCTCTCTTCCATTTCTCATGTACTACCTCATTCACACCTCTTCCCTCCCATAACACATCTACTCGCCTGTCACACCCTCTCTTCCATGTCACATTTACTACCTCATTAACACCTCTTCCCTCCCAACCCACATCTACTCCCTAGTCACACCCTCTCTTCCATGTCTCATTTACTACCTCATTAACACCTCTTCCCTCCTATAACACATCTACTCCCCAGTCACACCCTCTCTTTCATTTCCCATTTACTACCTCATTAACACCTCTTCCCTCCCATAACACATCTACTCCCCAGTTACACCCTCTCTTCCATGTCACATTTACTACCTCATTATCACCTCTTCCCTCCCATAACACATCTACTCCCCAGTTACACCCTCTCTTCCATGTCACATTTACTACCTCATTCACACCTCTTTCCTCCCAACCCACATCTACTCCCCAGTCACACCCTCTCTTCCATGTCACATTTACTACCTCATTAACACCTCTTCCCTCCCATAACACATCTACTCCCCAGTTACACCCTCTCTTCCATGTCACATTTACTACCTCATTAACACCTCTTCTCTCCCAACCCACATCTACTCCCCATTCACACCCTCTCTTCCATGTCACATTTACTACCTCATTAACACCTCTTCCCTCCCAACCCACATCTACTCCCCAGTCACACCCGCTCCTTCATGTCACATTTACTACATCATTAACACCTCTTCTCTCCCAACCCACATCTACTCCCCAGTCACATCCTCTCTTCCATGTCATATTTACTACCTCATTATCCCCTCTTCCCTCCCATAACACATCTACTCCCCAGTCACACCCTCTCTTCCATGTCACAGTTACTACCTCATTATCCCCTCTTCTCTCCCAACCCACATCTACTCCTGTCACACCCTCTCTTCCATGTCACATTTACTACCTCATTAACACCTCTTCTCTCCCAACCCACATCTACTCCCCAGTCACACTCTCTCTTCCATGTCACATTTACTACCTCATTAACACCTCTTCCCTCTAAACCCACATCTACTCCCCAGTCACACCCTCTCTTCCATGTCACATTTACTACCTCATTAACACCTCTTCCATCCCATAACACATCTACTCCCCAGTTACACCCTCTCTTCCATGTCACATTTACTACCTCATTATCACCTCTTCCCTCCCATAACACATCTACTCCCCAGTAACACCCTCTCTTCCATGTCTCATGTACAACCTCATTAACACCTCTTCTCTCCCATAACACATCTACTCCACAGTCACACCCTCTCTTCCATTTCTCATGTACTACCTCATTCACACCTCTTCCCTCCCATAACACATCTACTCCCCTGTCACACCCTCTCTTCCATGTCACATTTACTACCTCATTAACACCTCTTCCATCCCAACCCACATCTACTCCCCAGTCACACTCTCTCTTCCATGTCTCATGTACTACCTCATTCACACCTCTTCCCTCCCATAACACATCTACTCCCCAGTCACACCCTCTCTTCCATGTCTCATGTACTACCTCATTCACACCTCTTCTCTCCCATAACACATCTACTCCCCAGTCACACCCTCTCTTCCATGTCTCATGTACTACCTCATTCACACCTCTTCTCTCCCATAACACATCTACTCCCCAGTCACACCCTCTCTTCCATGTCACATTTACTACCTCATTAACACCTCTTCCCTCCCATAACACATCTACTCCCCAGTCACACCCTCTCTTCCATGTCACATTTACTACCTCATTAAAACCTCTTCTCTCCCAACCCACATCTACTCCCCAGTCACACCCTCTCTTCCATGTCACATTTACTACCTCATTAACACCTCTTCTCTCCCAACCCACATCTACTCCCCAGTCACACTCTCTCTTCCATGTCACATTTACTACCTCATTAACACCTCTTCCCTCTAAACCCACATCTACTCCCCAGTCACACCCTCTCTTCCATGTCACATTTACTACCTCATTAACACCTCTTCCCTCCCATAACACATCTACTCCCCAGTCACACCCTCTCTTCCATTTCACATTTACTACCTCATTAACACCTCTTCCCTCCCATAACACATCTACTCCCCAGTCACACCCTCTCTTCCATGTCACATTTACTACCTCATTAACACCTCTTCTCTCCCAACCCACATCTACTCCCCAGTCACACTCTCTTCCATGTCACATTTACTACCTCATTAACACCTCTTCCCTCCCATAACACATCTACTCCCCAGTTACACCCTCTCTTCCATGTTACATTTACTACCTCATTATCACCTCTTCCCTCCCATAACACATCTACTCCCCAGTCACACCCTCTCTTCCATGTCACATTTACTACCTCATTAACACCTCTTTCCTCCCAACCCACATCTACTCCCCAGTCACACCCTCTCTTCCATGTCTCATGTACTACCTCATTAACACCTCTTCTCTCCCATAACACATCTACTTCCCAGTCACACCCTCTCTTCCATGTCTCATGTACTACCTCATTCACACCTCTTCCCTCCCATAACACATCTACTCGCCTGTCACACCCTCTCTTCCATGTCACATTTACTACCTCATTAACACCTCTTCCCTCCCAACCCACATCTACTCCCTAGTCACACCCTCTCTTCCATGTCTCATTTACTACCTCAATAACACCTCTTCCCTCCTATAACACATTTACTCCCCAGTCACACCCTCTCTTTCATTTCCCATTTACTACCTCATTAACACCTCTTCCCTCCCATAACACATCTACTCCCCAGTTACACCCTCTATTCCATGTCACATTTACTACCTCATTATCACCTCTTCCCTCCCATAACACATCTACTCCCCAGTTACACCCTCTCTTCCATGTCACATTTACTACCTCATTCACACCTCTTTCCTCCCAACCCACATCTACTCCCCAGTCACACCCTCTCTTCCATGTCACATTTACTACCTCATTAACACCTCTTCCCTCCCATAACACATCTACTCCCCAGTTACACCCTCTCTTCCATGTCACATTTACTACCTCATTAACACCTCTTCTCTCCCAACCCACATCTACTCCCCATTCACACCCTCTCTTCCATGTCACATTTACTACCTCATTAACACCTCTTCTCTCCCAACCCACATCTACTCCCCAGTCACACCCTCTCTTCCATGTCACATTTACTACCTCATTAACACCTCTTCCCTCCCAACCCACATCTACTCCCCAGTCACACCCTCTCCTTCATGTCACATTTACTACATCATTAACACCTCTTCTCTCCCAACCCACATCTACTCCCCAGTCACATTCTCTCTTCCATGTCATATTTACTACCTCATTATCCCCTCTTCCCTCCCATAACACATCTACTCCCCAGTCACACCCTCTCTTCCATGTCACAGTTACTACCTCATTATCCCCTCTTCTCTCCCAACCCACATCTACTCCCGTCACACCCTCTCTTCCATGTCACATTTACTACCTCATTAACACCTCTTCTCTCCCAACCCACATCTACTCCCCAGTCACACTCTCTCTTCCATGTCACATTTACTACCTCATTAACACCTCTTCCCTCTAAACCCACATCTACTCCCCAGTCACACCCTCTCTTCCATGTCACATTTACTACCTAATTAACACCTCTTCCATCCCATAACACATCTACTCCCCAGTTAAACCCTCTCTTCCATGTCACATTTACTACCTCATTATCACCTCTTCCCTCCTATAACACATCTACTCCCCAGTCACACCCTCTCTTCCATGTCTCATGTACTACCTCATTAACACCTCTTCTCTCCCATTACACATCTACTCCCCAGTCACACCCTCTCTTCCATTTCTCATGTACTACCTCATTCACACCTCTTCCCTCCCATAACACATCTACTCCCCTGTCACACCCTCTCTTCCATGTCACATTTACTACCTCATTAACACCTCTTCCATCCCAACCCACATCTACTCCCCAGTCACACCCTCTCTTCCATGTCTCATGTACTACCTCATTCACACCTCTTCCCTCCCATAACACATCTACTCCCCAGTCACACCCTCTCTTCCATGTCTCATGTACTACCTCATTCACACCTCTTCTCTCCCATAACACATCTACTCCCCAGTCACACCCTCTCTTCCATGTCACATTTACTACCTCATTAACACCTCTTCCCCCCCATAACACATCTACTCCCCAGTCACACCCTCTCTTCCATGTCACATTTACTACCTCATTAACACCTCTTCTCTCCCAACCCACATCTACTCCCCAGTCACACCCTCTCTTCCATGTCACATTTACTACCTCATTAACACCTCTTCTCTCCCAACCCACATCTACTCCCCAGTCACACTCTCTCTTCCATGTCACATTTACTACCTCATTAACACCTCTTCCCTCTAAACCCACATCTACTCCCCAGTCACACCCTCTCTTCCATGTCACATTTACTACCTCATTAACACCTCTTCCCTCCCATAGCACATCTACTCCCCAGTTACACCCTCTCTTCCATTTCACATTTACTACCTCATTATTACCTCTTCCCTCCCATAACACATCTACTCCCCAGTCACACCCTCTCTTCCATGTCTCATGTACTACCTCATTAACACCTCTTCCCTCCCAACCCACATCTACTCCCCAGTTACACCCTTTCTTCCATGTCACATTTACTACCTCATTATCACCTCTTCCCTCCCATAACACATCTACTCCCCAGTCACACCCTCTCTTCCATGTCACATTTACTACCTCATTAACACCTCTTCCCTCCTATAACACATCTACTCCCCAGTCACACCCTCTCTTCCATGTCACATTTACTACCTCATTAACACCTCTTCTCTCCCATAACACATCTACTCCCCAGTCGCACCCTCTCTTCCATGTCACATGTACTACCTCATTAACACCTCTTCCCTCCCAACCCACATCTACTCCCCAGTCACACCCTCTCTTCCATGTCACATTTACTACCTCATTAACACCTCTACTCTCCCAACCCACATCTACTCCCCAGTCACACTCTCTTCCATGTCACATTTACTACCTCATTAACACCTCCTCCCTCCCATAACACATCTACTCCCCAGTCACACTCTCTTCCATGTCACATTTACTACCTCATTAACACCTCCTCCCTCCCATAACACATCTACTCCCCAGTCACACCCTCTCTTCCATGTCACATTTACTACCTCATTAACACCTCTTCTCTCCCAACCCACATCTACTCCCCAGTCACACTCTCTCTTCCATGTCACATTTACTGCTTCATTATCACCTCTTCCCTCCTATAACACATCTACTCCCCAGTCACACCCTCTCTTCCATGTCACATTTACTACCTCATTATCACCTCTTCCCTTCCAACCCACATCTACTCCCCAGTCACACCCTCTCTTCCATGTCACATTTACTACCTCATTATCACCTCTTCCCTCCCATAACACATCTACTCCCCAGTCACACTCTCTCTTCCATGTCACATTTACTACCTCATTAACACCTCTTCCCTCCCATAACACATCTACTCCCCAGTCACACCCTCTCTTCCATGTCACAGTTACTACCTCATTATCCCCTCTTCTCTCCCAACCCACATCTACTCCCGTCACACCCTCTCTTCCATGTCACATTTACTACCTCATTAACACCTCTTCTCTCCCAACCCACATCTACTCCCCAGTCACACACTCTCTTCCATGTCACATTTACTACCTCATTAACACCTCTTCCCTCTAAACCCACATCTACTCCCCAGTCACACCCTCTCTTCCATGTCACATTTACTACCTCATTAACACCTCTTCCATCCCATAACACATCTACTCCCCAGTTACACCCTCTCTTCCATGTCACATTTACTACCTCATTATCACCTCTTCCCTCCCATAACACATCTACTCCCCAGTCACACCCTCTCTTCCATGTCTCATGTACAACCTCATTAACACCTCTTCTCTCCCATAACACATCTACTCCCCAGTCACACCCTCTCTTCCATTTCTCATGTACTACCTCATTCACACCTCTTCCCTCCCATAACACATCTACTCCCCTGTCACACCCTCTCTTCCATGTCACATTTACTACCTCATTAACACCTCTTCCATCCCAACCCACATCTACTCCCCAGTCACACTCTCTCTTCCATGTCTCATGTACTACCTCATTAACACCTCTTCCCTCCCATAACACATCTACTCCCCAGTCACACCCTCTCTTCCATGTCTCATGTACTACCTCATTCACACCTCTTCTCTCCCATAACACATCTACTCCCCAGTCACACCCTCTCTTCCATGTCACATTTACTACCTCATTAACACCTCTTCCCTCCCATAACACATCTACTCCCCAGTCACACCCTCTCTTCCATGTCACATTTACTACCTCATTAACACCTCTTCTCTCCCAACCCACATCTACTCCCCAGTCACACCCTCTCTTCCATGTCACATTTACTACCTCATTAACACCTCTTCTCTCCCAACCCACATCTACTCCCCAGTCACACTCTCTCTTCCATGTCACATTTACTACCTCATTAACACCTCTTCCCTCTAAACCCACATCTACTCCCCAGTCACACCCTCTCTTCCATGTCACATTTACTACCTCATTAACACCTCTTCCCTCCCATAACACATCTACTCCCCAGTCACACCCTCTCTTCCATTTCACATTTACTACCTCATTAACACCTCTTCCCTCCCATAACACATCTACTCCCCAGTCACACCCTCTCTTCCATGTCACATTTACTACCTCATTAACACCTCTTCTCTCCCAACCCACATCTACTCCCCAGTCACACTCTCTTCCATGTCACATTTACTACCTCATTAACACCTCTTCCCTCCCATAACACATCTACTCCCCAGTTACACCCTCTCTTCCATGTTACATTTACTACCTCATTATCACCTCTTCCCTCCCATAACACATCTACTCCCCAGTCACACCCTCTCTTCCATGTCACATTTACTACCTCATTAACACCTCTTTCCTCCCAACCCACATCTACTCCCCAGTCACACCCTCTCTTCCATGTCTCATGTACTACCTCATTAACACCTCTTCTCTCCCATAACACATCTACTTCCCAGTCACACCCTCTCTTCCATGTCTCATGTACTACCTCATTCACACCTCTTCCCTCCCATAACACATCTACTCGCCTGTCACACCCTCTCTTCCATGTCACATTTACTACCTCATTAACACCTCTTCCCTCCCAACCCACATCTACTCCCTAGTCACACCCTCTCTTCCATGTCTCATTTACTACCTCAATAACACCTCTTCCCTCCTATAACACATTTACTCCCCAGTCACACCCTCTCTTTCATTTCCCATTTACTACCTCATTAACACCTCTTCCCTCCCATAACACATCTACTCCCCAGTTACACCCTCTATTCCATGTCACATTTACTACCTCATTAACACCTCTTCCCTCCCAACCCACATCTACTCCCCAGTTACACCCTCTCTTCCATGTCACATTTACTACCTCATTCACACCTCTTTCCTCCCAACCCACATCTACTCCCCAGTCACACCCTCTCTTCCATGTCACATTTACTACCTCATTAACACCTCTTCCCTCCCATAACACATCTACTCCCCAGTTACACCCTCTCTTCCATGTCACATTTACTACCTCATTAACACCTCTTCTCTCCCAACCCACATCTACTCCCCATTCACACCCTCTCTTCCATGTCACATTTACTACCTCATTAACACCTCTTCTCTCCCAACCCACATCTACTCCCCAGTCACACCCTCTCTTCCATGTCACATTTACTACCTCATTAACACCTCTTCCCTCCCAACCCACATCTACTCCCCAGTCACATTCTCTCTTCCATGTCATATTTACTACCTCATTATCCCCTCTTCCCTCCCATAACACATCTACTCCCCAGTCACACCCTCTCTTCCATGTCACAGTTACTACCTCATTATCCCCTCTTCTCTCCCAACCCACATCTACTCCCGTCACACCCTCTCTTCCATGTCACATTTACTACCTCATTAACACCTCTTCTCTCCCAACCCACATCTACTCCCCAGTCACACTCTCTCTTCCATGTCACATTTACTACCTCATTAACACCTCTTCCCTCTAAACCCACATCTACTCCCCAGTCACACCCTCTCTTCCATGTCACATTTACTACCTCATTAACACCTCTTCCATCCCATAACACATCTACTCCCCAGTTAAACCCTCTCTTCCATGTCACATTTACTACCTCATTATCACCTCTTCCCTCCTATAACACATCTACTCCCCAGTCACACCCTCTCTTCCATGTCTCATGTACTACCTCATTAACACCTCTTCTCTCCCATAACACATCTACTCCCCAGTCACACCCTCTCTTCCATTTCTCATGTACTACCTCATTCACACCTCTTCCCTCCCATAACACATCTACTCGCCTGTCACACCCTCTCTTCCATGTCACATTTACTACCTCATTAACACCTCTTCCCTCCCAACCCACATCTACTCCCTAGTCACACCCTCTCTTCCATGTCTCATTTACTACCTCAATAACACCTCTTCCCTCCTATAACACATTTACTCCCCAGTCACACCCTCTCTTTCATTTCCCATTTACTACCTCATTAACACCTCTTCCCTCCCATAACACATCTACTCCCCAGTTACACCCTCTATTCCATGTCACATTTACTACCTCATTATCACCTCTTCCCTCCCATAACACATCTACTCCCCAGTTACACCCTCTCTTCCATGTCACATTTACTACCTCATTCACACCTCTTTCCTCCCAACCCACATCTACTCCTCCTCATTAACACCTCTTCCCTCTAAACCCACATCTACTCCCCAGTCACACCCTCTCTTCCATGTCACATTTACTACCTCATTAACACCTCTTCCATCCCATAACACATCTACTCCCCAGTTACACCCTCTCTTCCATGTCACATTTACTACCTCATTAACACCTCTTCCCTCTAAACCCACATCTACTCCCCAGTCACACCCTCTCTTCCATGTCACATTTACTACCTCATTAACACCTCTTCCCTCCCACATCTACTCCCCAGTTACACCCTCTCTTCCATTTCACATTTACTACCTCATTATCACCTCTTCCCTCCCATAACACATCTACTCCCCAGTCACACCCTCTCTTCCATGTCTCATGTACTACCTCATTAACACCTCTTCTCTCCCATAACACATCTACTCCCCAGTCACACCCTCTCTTCCATTTCTCATGTACTACCTCATTCACACCTCTTCCCTCCCATAACACATCTACTCCCCAGTCACACCCTCTCTTCCATGTCTCATGTACTACCTCATTCACACCTCTTCTCTCCCATAACACATCTACTCCCCAGTCACACCCTCTCTTCCATGTCACATTTACTACCTCATTAACACCTCTTCCCTCCAATAACACATCTACTCCCCAGTCACACCCTCTCTTCCATGTCACATTTACTACCTCATTAACACCTCTTATCTCCCAACCCACATCTACTCCCCAGTCACACTCTCTCTTCCATGTCACATTTACTACCTCATTAACACCTCTTCCCTCTAAACCCACATCTACTCCCCAGTCACACCCTCTCTTCCATGTCACATTTACTACCTCATTAACACCTCTTCCCTCCCATAGCACATCTACTCCCCAGTTACACCCTCTCTTCCATTTCACATTTACTACCTCATTATTACCTCTTCCCTCCCATAACACATCTACTCCCCAGTCACACCCTCTCTTCCATGTCTCATGTACTACCTCATTAACACCTCTTCTCTCCCATAACACATCTACTCCCCAGTCACACCCTCTCTTCCATTTCTCATGTACTACCTCATTCACACCTCTTCCCTCCCATAACACATCTACTCCCCTGTCACACCCTCTCTTCCATGTCACATTTACTACCTCATTAACACCTCTTCCATCCCAACCCACATCTACTCCCCAGTCACACCCTCTCTTCCATGTCTCATGTACTACCTCATTCACACCTCTTCCCTCCCATAACACATCTACTCCCCAGTCACAACCTCTCTTCCATGTCTCATGTACTACCTCATTCACACCTCTTCCCTCCCGTAACACATCTACTCCCCAGTCACACCCTCTCTTCCATGTCTCATGTACTACCTCATTCACACCTCTTCCCTCCCATAACACATCTACTCCCGTCACACCCTCTCTTCCATGTCACATTTACTACCGCATTAACACCTCTTCTCTCCCAACCCACATCTACTCCCCAGTCACACCCTCTCTTCCATGTCACATTTACTACCTCATTAACACCTCTTCCCTCCCAACCCACATCTACTCCCCAGTCACACCCTCTCTTCCATATCATTTACTACCTCATTAACACCTCTTCCCTCCCATAACACATCTACTCCCCAGTCACACCCTCTCTTCCATGTCACATTTACTACCTCATTAACACCTCTTCTCTCCATAACACATCTACTCCCTAGTCACACCCTCCCTCTCTACCATGTCACATTTACTACCTCATTAACACCTCTTCCATCCCAACCTACATCTACTCCCCAGTCACACCCTCTCTTCCATGTCTCATGTACTACCTCATTCACACCTCTTCCCTCCCATAACACATCTACTCCCCAGTCACACCCTCTCTTCCATGTCTCATGTACTACCTCATTCACACCTCTTCCCTCCCATAACACATCTATTCCACAGTCACACCTTCTCTTCCATGTCTCATGTACTACCTCATTCACACCTCTTCCCTCCCATAACACATCTACTCCCCAGTCACACCCTCTCTTCCATGTCACATTTACTACCTCATTAACACCTCTTCTCTCCCAACCCACATCTACTCCCCAGTCACACCCTCTCTTCCATGTCACATTTACTACCTCATTAACACCTCTTCCCTCCCAACCCACATCTACTCCCCAGTTACACCCTTTCTTCCATGTCACATTTACTACCTCATTATCACCTCTTCCCTCCCAACCCACATCTACTCCCCAGTTACACCCTCTCTTCCATGTCACATTTACTACCTCATTAACACCTCTTCCATCCCAACCCACATCTACTCCCCAGTCACACCCTCTCTTCCAAGTCTCATGTACTACCTCATTCACACCTCTTCCCTCCCATAACACATCTACTCCCCAGTCACACCCTCTCTTCCATGTCACATTTACTACCTCATTCACACCTCTTCTCTCCCATAACACATCTACTCCCCAGTCACACCCTCTCTTCCATGTCACATTTACTACCTCATTAACACCTCTTCCCCTCCATAACACATCTACTCCCCAGTCACACCCTCTCTTCCATGTCACATTTACTACCTCATTATCACCTCTTCCCTCCCATAACACATCTACTCCCCAGTCACACCCTCTCTTCCATGTCACATTTACTACCTCATTAACACCTCTTCCCTCCTATAACACATCTACTCCCCAGTCACACCCTCTCTTCCATGTCACATTTACTACCTCATTAACACCTCTTCCATCTCAACCCACATCTCCCCAGTCACACCCTCTCTTCCATGCCTCATGTACTACCTCATTATCACCTCTTCCCTCCCATAACACATCTACTCCCCAGTCACACCCTCTCTTCCATGTCACATAAACTACCTCATTAACACCTCTTCCCTCCCATAACACATCTACTCCCCAGTCACACCCTCTTTTCCATGTCACATTTACTACATTAACACCTCTTCACTCCTAACCCACATCTACTCCCTAGTCACACCCTCTCTTCCATGTCTCATTTACTACCTCATTAACACCTCTTCCCTCCTATAACACATCTACTCCCCATTCACACCCTCTCTTTCATTTCACATTTACTACCTCATTAACACCTCTTCCCTCCTATAACACATCTACTCCCCAGTCACACCCTCTCTTTCATTTCACATTTACTACCTCATTAACACCTCTTCCCTCCCATAACACATCTACTCCCCAGTTACACCCTCTCTTCCATGTCACATTTACTACCTCATTATCACCTCTTCCCTCCCATAACACATCTACTCCCCAGTTACACACTCTCTTCCATGTCACATTTACTACCTCATTAACACCTCTTCCCTCCCAACCCACATCTACTCCCCAGTCACACCCTCTCTTCCATGTCACATTTACTACCTCATTATCACCTCTTCTCTCCCAACCCACATCTACTCCCCAGTTACACCCTCTCTTCCATGTCACATTTACTACCTTATTATCACCTCTTCCCTCCCATAACACATCTACTCCCCAGTCACACCCTCTCTTCCATGTCTCATGTACTACCTCATTAACCACTCTTCTCTCCCATAACACATCTACTCCCCAGTCTCACCCTCTCTTCCATTTCTCATGTACTACCTCATTCACACCTTTTACCTCCCATAACACATCTACTCCCCTGTCACACCCTCTCTTCCATGTCACATTTACTACCTCATTAACACCTCTTCCATCCCAACCCACATCTACTCCCCAGTCACACCCTCTCTTCCAAGTCTCATGTACTACCTCATTCACACCTCTTCCCTCCCATAACACATCTACTCCCCAGTCACACCCTCTCTTCCATGTCACATTTACTACCTCATTCACACCTCTTCTCTCCCATAACACATCTACTCCCCAGTCACACCCTCTCTTCCATGTCACATTTACTACCTCATTAACACCTCTTCCCCTCCATAACACATCTACTCCCCAGTCACACCCTCTCTTCCATGTCACATTTACTACCTCATTATCACCTCTTCCCTCCCATAACACATCTACTCCCCAGTCACACCCTCTCTTCCATGTCACATTTACTACCTCATTATCACCTCTTCCCTCCCAACCCACATCTACTCCCCAGTTACACCCTCTCTTCCATGTCACATTTACTACCTCATTAACACCTCTTCCCTCCCATAACACATCTACTCCCCAGTTACACCCTCTCTTCCATTTCACATTTACTACCTCATTATCACCTCTTCCCTCCCATAACACATCTACTCCCCAGTCACACCCTCTCTTCCATGTCTCATGTACTACCTCATTAACACCTCTTCTCTCCCATAACACATCTACTCCCCAGTCACACCCTCTCTTCCATTTCTCATGTACTACCTCATTCACACCTCTTCCCTCCCATAACACATCTACTCCCCAGTCACACCCTCTCTTCCATGTCTCATGTACTACCTCATTCACACCTCTTCTCTCCCATAACACATCTACTCCCCAGTCACACCCTCTCTTCCATGTCACATTTACTACCTCATTAACACCTCTTCCCTCCAATAACACATCTACTCCCCAGTCACACCCTCTCTTCCATGTCACATTTACTACCTCATTAACACCTCTTCTCTCCCAACCCACATCTACTCCCCAGTCACACTCTCTCTTCCATGTCACATTTACTACCTCATTAACACCTCTTCCCTCTAAACCCACATCTACTCCCCAGTCACACCCTCTCTTCCATGTCACATTTACTACCTCATTAACACCTCTTCCCTCCCATAGCACATCTACTCCCCAGTTACACCCTCTCTTCCATTTCACATTTACTACCTCATTAACACCTCTTCCCTCCCATAACACATCTACTCCCCAGTCACACCCTCTCTTCCATGTCTCATGTACTACCTCATTAACACCTCTTCCCTCCCATAACACATCTACTCCCCAGTTACACCCTCTCTTCCATTTCACATTTACTACCTCATTATCACCTCTTCCCTCCCATAACACATCTACTCCCCAGTCACACCCTCTCTTCCATGTCTCATGTACTACCTCATTAACACCTCTTCTCTCCCATAACACATCTACTCCCCAGTCACACCCTCTCTTCCATTTCTCATGTACTACCTCATTCACACCTCTTCCCTCCCATAACACATCTACTCCCCAGTCACACCCTCTCTTCCATGTCTCATGTACTACCTCATTCACACCTCTTCTCTCCCATAACACATCTACTCCCCAGTCACACCCTCTCTTCCATGTCACATTTACTACCTCATTAACACCTCTTCCCTCCAATAACACATCTACTCCCCAGTCACACCCTCTCTTCCATGTCACATTTACTACCTCATTAACACCTCTTCTCTCCCAACCCACATCTACTCCCCAGTCACACTCTCTCTTCCATGTCACATTTACTACCTCATTAACACCTCTTCCCTCTAAACCCACATCTACTCCCCAGTCACACCCTCTCTTCCATGTCACATTTACTACCTCATTAACACCTCTTCCCTCCCATAGCACATCTACTCCCCAGTTACACCCTCTCTTCCATTTCACATTTACTACCTCATTATTACCTCTTCCCTCCCATAACACATCTACTCCCCAGTCACACCCTCTCTTCCATGTCTCATGTACTACCTCAGTAACACCTCTTCTCTCCCATAACACATCTACTCCCCAGTCACACCCTCTCTTCCATTTCTCATGTACTACCTCATTCACACCTCTTCCCTCCCATAACACATCTACTCCCCTGTCACACCCTCTCTTCCATGTCACATTTACTACCTCATTAACACCTCTTCCATCCCAACCCACATCTACTCCCCAGTCACACCCTCTCTTCCATGTCTCATGTACTACCTCATTCACACCTCTTCCCTCCCATAACACATCTACTCCCCAGTCACACCCTCTCTTCCATGTCTCATGTACTACCTCATTCACACCTCTTCTCTCCCATAACACATCTACTCCCCAGTCACACCCTCTCTTCCATGTCACATTTACTACCTCATTAACACCTCTTCCCTCCAATAACACATCTACTCCCCAGTCACACCCTCTCTTCCATGTCACATTTACTACCTCATTAACACCTCTTCCATCCCAACCCACATCTACTCCCCAGTCACACCCTCTCTTCCATGTCTCATGTACTACCTCATTCACACCTCTTCCCTCCCATAACACATCTACTCCCCAGTCACAACCTCTCTTCCATGTCTCATGTACTACCTCATTCACACCTCTTCCCTCCCGTAACACATCTACTCCCCAGTCACACCCTCTCTTCCATGTCTCATGTACTACCTCATTCACACCTCTTCCCTCCCATAACACATCTACTCCCGTCACACCCTCTCTTCCATGTCACATTTACTACCGCATTAACACCTCTTCTCTCCCAACCCACATCTACTCCCCAGTCACACCCTCTCTTCCATGTCACATTTACTACCTCATTAACACCTCTTCCCTCCCAACCCACATCTACTCCCCAGTCACACCCTCTCTTCCATATCATTTACTACCTCATTAACACCTCTTCCCTCCCATAACACATCTACTCCCCAGTCACACCCTCTCTTCCATGTCACATTTACTACCTCATTAACACCTCTTCTCTCCATAACACATCTACTCCCTAGTCACACCCTCCCTCTCTACCATGTCACATTTACTACCTCATTAACACCTCTTCCATCCCAACCTACATCTACTCCCCAGTCACACCCTCTCTTCCATGTCTCATGTACTACCTCATTCACACCTCTTCCCTCCCATAACACATCTACTCCCCAGTCACACCCTCTCTTCCATGTCTCATGTACTACCTCATTCACACCTCTTCCCTCCCATAACACATCTATTCCCCAGTCACACCTTCTCTTCCATGTCTCATGTACTACCTCATTCACACCTCTTCCCTCCCATAACACATCTACTCCCCAGTCACACCCTCTCTTCCATGTCACATTTACTACCTCATTAACACCTCTTCTCTCCCAACCCACATCTACTCCCCAGTCACACCCTCTCTTCCATGTCACATTTACTACCTCATTAACACCTCTTCCCTCCCAACCCACATCTACTCCCCAGTTACACCCTTTCTTCCATGTCACATTTACTACCTCATTATCACCTCTTCCCTCCCATAACACATCTACTCCCCAGTCACACCCTCTCTTCCATGTCACATTTACTACCTCATTAACACCTCTTCCCCCCTATAACACATCTACTCCCCAGTCACACCCTCTCTTCCATGTCACATTTACTACCTCATTAACACCTCTTCCATCTCAACCCACATCTACTCCCCAGTCACACCCTCTCTTCCATGCCTCATGTACTACCTCATTATCACCTCTTCCCTCCCATAACACATCTACTCCCCAGTCACACCCTCTCTTCCATGTCACATAAACTACCTCATTAACACCTCTTCCCTCCCATAACACATCTACTCCCCAGTCACACCCTCTTTTCCATGTCACATTTACTACATTAACACCTCTTCCCTCCTAACCCACATCTACTCCCTAGTCACACCCTCTCTTCCATGTCTCATTTACTACCTCATTAACACCTCTTCCCTCCTATAACACATCTACTCCCCATTCACACCCTCTCTTTCATTTCACATTTACTACCTCATTAACACCTCTTCCCTCCTATAACACATCTACTCCCCAGTCACACCCTCTCTTTCATTTCACATTTACTACCTCATTAACACCTCTTCCCTCCCATAACACATCTACTCCCCAGTTACACCCTCTCTTCCATGTCACATTTACTACCTCATTATCACCTCTTCCCTCCCATAACACATCTACTCCCCAGTTACACACTCTCTTCCATGTCACATTTACTACCTCATTAACACCTCTTCCCTCCAAACCCACATCTACTCCCCAGTCACACCCTCTCTTCCATGTCACATTTACTACCTCATTATCACCTCTTCTCTCCCAACCCACATCTACTCCCCAGTTACACCCTCTCTTCCATGTCACATTTACTACCTTATTATCACCTCTTCCCTCCCATAACACATCAACTCCCCAGTCACACCCTCTCTTCCATGTCTCATGTACTACCTCATTAACACCTCTTCTCTCCCATAACACATCTACTCCCCAGTCTCACCCTCTCTTCCATTTCTCATGTACTACCTCATTCACACCTTTTACCTCCCATAACACATCTACTCCCCTGTCACACCCTCTCTTCCATGTCACATTTACTACCTCATTAACACCTCTTCCATCCCAACCCACATCTACTCCCCAGTCACACCCTCTCTTCCAAGTCTCATGTACTACCTCATTCACACCTCTTCCCTCCCATAACACATCTACTCCCCAGTCACACCCTCTCTTCCATGTCACATTTACTACCTCATTCACACCTCTTCTCTCCCATAACACATCTACTCCCCAGTCACACCCTCTCTTCCATGTCACATTTACTACCTCATTAACACCTCTTCCCTCCATAACACATCTACTCCCCAGTCACACCCTCTCTTCCATGTCACATTTACTACCTCATTATCACCTCTTCCCTCCCATAACACATCTACTCCCCAGTCACACCCTCTCTTCCATGTCACATTTACTACCTCATTATCACCTCTTCTCTCCCAACCCACATCTACTCCCCAGTTACACCCTCTCTTCCATGTCACATTTACTACCTCATTATCACCTCTTCCCTCCCATAACACATCTACTCCCCAGTCACACCCTCTCTTCCATGTCTCATGTACTACCTCATTAACACCTCTTCTCTCCCATAACACATCTACTCCCCAGTCTCACCCTCTCTTCCATTTCTCATGTACTACCTCATTCACACCTTTTCCCTCCCATAACACATCTACTCCCCTGTCACACCCTCTCTTCCATGTCACATTTACTACCTCATTAACACCTCTTCCATCCCAACCCACATCTACTCCCCAGTCACACCCTCTCTTCCAAGTCTCATGTACTACCTCATTCACACCTCTTCCCTCCCATAACACATCTACTCCCCAGTCACACCCTCTCTTCCATGTCTCATGTACTACCTCATTCACACCTCTTCTCTCCCATAACACATCTACTCCCCAGTCACACCCTCTCTTCCATGTCACATTTACTACCTCATTAACACCTCTTCCCTCCATAACACATCTACTCCCCAGTCACACCCTATCTTCCATGTCACATTTACTACCTCATTATCACCTCTTCCCTCCCATAACACATCTACTCCCCAGTCACACCCTCTCTTCCATGTCACATTTACTACCTCATTATCACCTCTTCTCTCCCAACCGACATCTACTCCCCAGTCACACTCTCTCTTCCATGTCACATTTACTACCTCATTAACACCTCTTCCCTCTAAACCCACATCTACTCCCCAATCACAGCCTGCTGCCTTCCTCCTATCTGACATTTTCTCGTCAAACTCAGTCTCTCTTCCCTCCCTTTTTAATCCATTCCCCAATTTCATCCCCTTCCCTCCCTCCTAAAGCTACTCCCCAATTACATCCTCTTTCTTCCTCTCCCCAGCTACTCCCCAATTACATTATCTTCACTCCTTCCCACAGCTACTCCCCAATTACATCCTCTTCCATCCTTCCCACAGCTACTCCTCAATTACATCCTCTTCCCTCCTTCCCACAGCTACTCCCCAATTACATTCTCTTCCCTCCTTCCCACAGCTACTCCCCAATTACATTCTCTTCCCTCCTTCCCACAGCTACTCCCCAATTACATTCTCTTCCCTCCTTCCCACAGCTACTCCCCAATTACATTCTCTTCCCTCCTTCCCACAGCTACTCCCCAATTACATTCTCTTCCCTCCTTCCCACAGCTACTCCCCAATTACATTCTCTTCCCTCCTTCCCACAGCTACTCCCCAATTACATTATCTTCCCTCCTTCCCACAGCTACTCCCCAATTACATTCTCTTCCCTCCTTCCCACAGCTACTCCCCAATTACATTATCTTCCCTCCTTACCACAGCTACTCACCAATTTCATTCTCTCCCCTCCTTCCCACAGCTACTCCCCAATTACATTCTCTTCCCTCAGTTACTCCCCAATTACATCCTCTTCCCTCCTTTCCACAGCTACTCCCCAATTACATCCTCTTCCCTCCTTCCCACAGCTACTCCCCAATTACATTCTCTTCCCTCTTTCCCACAGCTACTCCCCAATTACATTCTCTTCCCTCCGTCCCACAGCTACTCCCCAATTACATTCTCTTCCCTCCTTCCCACAGCTACTCCTCAATTACATTCTCTTCCCTCAGCTACTCCCCAATTACATCCTCTTCCCTCAGCTTCTCCCCAATTATATCCTTTCCTCCTTCCCACAGCTACTCCCCAATTACATTCTCTTCCCTCCTTCCCACAGCTATTCCCCATGTATATCCTCTTCCCTCCTTCCCACAGCTACTCCCCAATTACATTATCTTTCCTCCTTCCCACAGCTACTCCCCAATTACATCCTCTTCCCTCCTTCCCACAGCTACTCCCCAATTACATCCTATTCCCTTCTTCCCACAGTTACTCCCCAATTTCATCCTCTTCCCTCCTTCCCACAGCTATTCCCCATGTACATCCTCTTCACTCCTTCCCACAGCTACTCCCCAATTACATCCTCTTCCCTCCTTCCCACAGCTATTCCCCATGTTCATCCTCTTCCCTCCTTCCCACAGCTACTCCCCAATTACATTCTCTTCCCTCCTTCCCACAGCTACTCCCCAATTACATTCTCTTTCCTCCTTCCCACAGCTACTCCCCAATTACATTCTCTTCCCTCCTTCCCACAGCTACTCCCCAATTACATTATCTTCCCTCCTTCCCACAGCTACTCCCCAATTACATTCTCTTCCCTCCTTCCCACAGCTACTCCCCAATTACATTATCTTCCCTCCTTCCCACAGCTACTCCCCAATTACATTCTCTTCCCTCCTTCCCACAGCTACTCCCCAATTACATTCTCTTCACTCCTTCCCACAGCTACTCCCCAATTACATTCTCTTCCCTCCTTCCCACAGCTACTCCCCAATTACATTCTCTTCCCTCCTTCCCCCAGCTACTCCACAATTACATTCTCTTCCCTCCTTCCCACAGCTTCTCCCCAATAATATCCTCTTCCTTCCTTTCCCCCGCTACTCCCCAATTACATTCTCTTCCCTCCTTCCCACAGCTACTCCCCAATTACATCTTCTTCCCTCCTTCCCACAGCTACTCCCCAATTACATCCTCTACCCTCCTTCCCACAGCTACTCCCCAATTACATACTCTTCCCTTCTTCCCACAGTTACTCCCCAATTTCATCTTCTTCCCTCCTTCCCACAGCTATTCCCCATGTACATCCTCTTCACTCCTTCCCACAGCTACTCCCCAATGACATCCTCTTCCCTCCTTCCCACAGCTACTCCCCATGTACATCCTCTTCCCTCCTTCCCACAGCTATTCCCTAATTACATTCTCTTCCCTCCTTACCACAGCTACTCCCCAATCACATCCTCTTCCCTCCTTCCCACAGCTACTCCCCATGTACATCCTCTTCCCTCCTTCCCACAGCTACTCCCCAATTACATCCTCTTCCCTCCTTCCCACAGCTACTCCCCAATTACATCCTCTTCCCTCCTTCCCGCAGCTACTCCCCAATTACATCCTATTCCCTCCTTCCCACAGCTACTCCCCAATTACATCCTCTTCCCTCCTTCCAACAGCTACTCCCCATGTACATCCTCTTCCCTCCTTCCCACTACTACTCCCCAATTACATCCTCTTCCCTCCTTCCCGCAGCTACTCCCCAATTACATCCTCTTCCCTCCTTCCCACAGCTACTCCCCAATTACATCCTCTTCCCTCCTTCCCGCAGCTACTCCCCAATTACATCCTCTTCCCTCCTTCCCACAGCTACCCCCCAATTACATCCTCTTCCCTCCTTCCCGCAGCTACTCCCCAATTACATCCTCTTCCCTCCTTCCCGCAGCTACTCCCCAATTACATTATCTTCCCTCCTTCCCACAGCTACTCCCCAATTACATTCTCTTCCCTCATTCCCACAGCTACTCCCCAATTACATTCTCTTCCCTCCTTCCCACAGCTACTCCCCAATTACATTCTCTTCCCTCCTTCCCACAGCTACTCCCCAATTACATTCTCTTCCCTCCTTCCCACAGCTACTCCCCAATTACATTATCTTCCCTCCTTCCCAAAGCTACCCCCCAATTACATTCTCTTCCCTCCTTCCCACAGCTACTCCCCAATTACATTATCTTCCCTCCTTACCACAGCTACTCCCCAATTACATTCTCTCCCCTCCTTCCCACAGCTACTCCCCAATTACATTCTCTTCCCCCAGTTACATCCTCTTCCCTCCTTCCCACAGCTACTCCCCAATCACATTCTTTTCCCTCCTTCCCACAGCTACTCCCCAATTACATCCTCTTCCCTCCTTCCCACAGCTACTCCCCAATTACATTCTCTTCCCTCTTTCCCACAGCTACTCCCCAATTACATTCTCTTCCCTCCTTCCCACAGCTACTCCCCAATTACATTCTCTTCCCTCCTTCCCACAGCTACTCCCCAATTACATTATCTTCCCTCCTTACCACAGCTACTCCCCAATTACATTCTCTCCCCTCCTTCCCACAGCTACTCCCCAATTACATTCTCTTCCCTCAGTTACTCCCCAATTACATCCTCTTGCCTCCTTCCCACAGCTACTCCCCAATCACATTCTTTTCCCTCCTTCCCACAGCTACTCCCCAATTACATCCTCTTCCCTCCTTCCCACAGCTACTCCCCAATTACATTCTCTTCCCTCCTTCCCACAGCTACTTCCCAATTACATTCTCTTCCCTCCTTCCCACAGCTACTCCCCAATTACATTCTCTTCCCTCCTTCCCACAGCTACTCCCCAATTACATTATCTTCCCTCCTTCCCACAGCTACTCCCCAATTACATTATCTTCCCTCCTTCCCACAGCTACTCCCCAATTACATTCTCTTCCCTCCTTCCCACAGCTACTCCCCAATTACATTCTCTTCCCTCCTTCCCACAGCTACTCCCCAATTACATTCTCTTCCCTCCTTCCCACAGCTACTCCACAATTACATTCTCTTCCCTCCTTCCCACAGCTTCTCCCCAATTATATCCTCTTCCTTCCTTTCCCCCGCTACTCCCCAATTACATTCTCTTCCCTCCTTCCCACAGCTACTCCCCAATTACATCCTCTTCCCTCCTTCCCACAGCTACTCCCCAATTACATCCTCTTCCCTCCTTCCCACAGCTACTCCCCATGTACATCCTCTTCCCTCCTTCCCACAGCTATTCCCTAATTACATTCTCTTCCCTCCTTACCACAGCTACTCCCCAATTACATCCTCTTCCCTCCTTCCCACAGCTACTCCCCATGTACATCCTCTTCCCTCCTTCCCACAGCTACTCCCCAATTACATCCTCTTCCCTCCTTCCCACAGCTACTCCCCAATTACATCCTCTTCCCTCCTTCCCGCAGCTACTCCCCAATTACATCCTATTCCCTCCTTCCCACAGCTACTCCCCAATTACATCCTCTTCCCTCCTTCCAACAGCTACTCCCCATGTACATCCTCTTCCCTCCTTCCCACTACTACTCCCCAATTACATCCTCTTCCCTCCTTCCTGCAGCTACTCCCCAATTACATCCTCTTCCCTCCTTCCCACAGCTACTCCCCAATTACATCCTCTTCCCTCCTTCCCGCAGCTACTCCCCAATTACATCCTCTTCCCTCCTTCCCACAGCTACTCCCCAATTACATCCTCTTCCCTCCTTCCCGCAGCTACTCCCCAATTACATCCTCTTCCCTCCTTCCCGCAGCTACTCCCCAATTACATTATCTTCCCTCCTTCCCACAGCTACTCCCCAATTACATTCTCTTCCCTCCTTCCCACAGCTACTCCCCAATTACATTCTCTTCCCTCCTTCACACAGCTACTCCCCAATTACATTCTCTTCCCTCCTTCCCACAGCTACTCCCCAATTACATTCTCTTCCCTCCTTCCCACAGCTACTCCCCAATTACATTATCTTCCCTCCTTCCCAAAGCTACCCCCCAATTACATTCTCTTCCCTCCTTCCCACAGCTACTCCCCAATTACATTATCTTCCCTCCTTACCACAGCTACTCCCCAATTACATTCTCTCCCCTCCTTCCCACAGCTACTCCCCAATTACATTCTCTTCCCTCAGTTACTCCCCAATTACATCCTCTTCCCTCCTTCCCACAGCTACTCCCCAATCACATTCTTTTCCCTCCTTCCCACAGCTACTCCCCAATTACATCCTCTTCCCTCCTTCCCACAGCTACTCCCCAATTACATTCTCTTCCCTCTTTCCCACAGCTACTCCCCAATTACATTCTCTTCCCTCCTTCCCACAGCTACTCCCCAATTACATTCTCTTCCCTCCTTCCCACAGCTACTCCCCAATTACATTATCTTCCCTCCTTACCACAGCTACTCCCCAATTACATTCTCTCCCCTCCTTCCCACAGCTACTCCCCAATTACATTCTCTTCCCTCAGTTACTCCCCAATTACATCCTCTTCCCTCCTTCCCACAGCTACTCCCCAATCACATTCTTTTCCCTCCTTCCCACAGCTACTCCCCAATTACATCCTCTTCCCTCCTTCCCACAGCTACTCCCCAATTACATTCTCTTCCCTCCTTCCCACAGCTACTCCCCAATTACATTATCTTCCCTCCTTCCCACAGCTACTCCCCAATTACATTCTCTTCCCTCCTTCCCACAGCTACTCCCCAATTACATTCTCTTCCCTCCTTCCCACAGCTACTCCCCAATTACATTCTCTTCCCTCCTTCCCACAGCTACTCCCCAATTACATTATCTTCCCTCCTTCCCACAGCTACTCCCCAATTACATTATCTTCCCTCCTTCCCACAGCTACTCCCCAATTACATTCTCTTCCCTCCTTCCCACAGCTACTCCCCAATTACATTCTCTTCCCTCCTTCCCACAGCTACTCCCCAATTACATTCTCTTCCCTCCTTCCCACAGCTACTCCACAATTACATTCTCTTCCCTCCTTCCCACAGCTTCTCCCCAATTATATCCTCTTCCTTCCTTTCCCCCGCTACTCCCCAATTACATTCTCTTCCCTCCTTCCCACAGCTACTCCCCAATTACATCCTCTTCCCTCCTTCCCACAGCTACTCCCCAATTACATCCTCTTCCCTCCTTCCCACAGCTACTCCCCAATTACATACTCTTCCCTTCTTCCCACAGCTACTCCCCAATTACATCCTCTTCCCTCCTTCCCACAGCTACTCCCCATGTACATCCTCTTCCCTCCTTCCCACAGCTATTCCCTAATTACATTCTCTTCCCTCCTTACCACAGCTACTCCCCAATTACATCCTCTTCCCTCCTTCCCACAGCTACTCCCCATGTACATCCTCTTCCCTCCTTCCCACAGCTACTCCCCAATTACATCCTCTTCCCTCCTTCCCACAGCTACTCCCCAATTACATCCTCTTCCCTCCTTCCCGCAGCTACTCCCCAATTACATCCTATTCCCTCCTTCCCACAGCTACTCCCCAATTACATCCTCTTCCCTCCTTCCAACAGCTACTCCCCATGTACATCCTCTTCCCTCCTTCCCACTACTACTCCCCAATTACATCCTCTTCCCTCCTTCCTGCAGCTACTCCCCAATTACATCCTCTTCCCTCCTTCCCACAGCTACTCCCCAATTACATCCTCTTCCCTCCTTCCCGCAGCTACTCCCCAATTACATCCTCTTCCCTCCTTCCCACAGCTACTCCCCAATTACATCCTCTTCCCTCCTTCCCGCAGCTACTCCCCAATTACATCCTCTTCCCTCCTTCCCGCAGCTACTCCCCAATTACATCCTCTTCCCTCCTTCCCACAGCTACTCCCCAATTACATTCTCTTCCCTCCTTCCCACAGCTACTCCCCAATTACATTCTCTTTCCTCCTTCCCACAGCTACTCCCCAATTACATTCTCTTCCCTCCTTCCCACAGCTACTCCCCAATTACATTATCTTCCCTCCTTCCCACAGCTACTCCCCAATTACATTATCTTCCCTCCTTCCCACAGCTACTCCCCAATTACATTCTCTTCACTCCTTCCCACAGCTACTCCCCAATTACATTCTCTTCCCTCCTTCCCACAGCTACTCCCCAATTACATTCTCTTCCCTCCTTCCCCCAGCTACTCCACAATTACATTCTCTTCCCTCCTTCCCACAGCTACTCCCCAATTACATTATCTTCCCTCCTTCCCACAGCTACTCCCCAATTACATTATCTTCCCTCCTTCCCACAGCTACTCCCCAATTACATTCTCTTCACTCCTTCCCACAGCTACTCCCCAATTACATTCTCTTCCCTCCTTCCCACAGCTACTCCCCAATTACATTCTCTTCCCTCCTTCCCCCAGCTACTCCACAATTACATTCTCTTCCCTCCTTCCCACAGCTTCTCCCCAATTATATCATCTTCCTTCCTTTCCCCCGCTACTCCCCAATTACATTCTCTTCCCTCCTTCCCACAGCTACTCCCCAATTACATCTTCTTCCCTCCTTCCCACAGCTACTCCCCAATTACATCCTCTACCCTCCTTCCCACAGCTACTCCCCAATTACATACTCTTCCCTTCTTCCCACAGTTACTCCCCAATTTCATCCTCTTCCCTCCTTCCCACAGCTATTCCCCATGTACATCCTCTTCACTCCTTCCCACAGCTACTCCCCAATGACATCCTCTTCCCTCCTTCCCACAGCTACTCCCCATGTACATCCTCTTCCCTCCTTCCCACAGCTATTCCCTAATTACATTCTCTTCCCTCCTTACCACAGCTACTCCCCAATCACATCCTCTTCCCTCCTTCCCACAGCTACTCCCCATGTACATCCTCTTCCCTCCTTCCCACAGCTACTCCCCAATTACATCCTCTTCCCTCCTTCCCACAGCTACTCCCCAATTACATCCTCTTCCCTCCTTCCCGCAGCTACTCCCCAATTACATCCTATTCCCTCCTTCCCACAGCTACTCCCCAATTACATCCTCTTCCCTCCTTCCAACAGCTACTCCCCATGTACATCCTCTTCCCTCCTTCCCACTACTACTCCCCAATTACATCCTCTTCCCTCCTTCCCGCAGCTACTCCCCAATTACATCCTCTTCCCTCCTTTCCACAGCTACTCCCCAATTACATCCTCTTCCCTCCTTCCCGCAGCTACTCCCCAATTACATCCTCTTCCCTCCTTCCCACAGCTACTCCCCAATTACATCCTCTTCCCTCCTTCCCGCAGCTACTCCCCAATTACATCCTCTTCCCTCCTTCCCGCAGCTACTCCCCAATTACATTATCTTCCCTCCTTCCCACAGCTACTCCCCAATTACATTCTCTTCCCTCCTTCCCACAGCTACTCCCCAATTACATTCTCTTCCCTCCTTCCCACAGCTACTCCCCAATTACATTCTCTTCCCTCCTTCCCACAGCTACTCCCCAATTACATTCTCTTCCCTCCTTCCCACAGCTACTCCCCAATTACATTATCTTCCCTCCTTCCCAAAGCTACCCCCCAATTACATTCTCTTCCCTCCTTCCCACAGCTACTCCCCAATTACATTATCTTCCCTCCTTACCACAGCTACTCCCCAATTACATTCTCTCCCCTCCTTCCCACAGCTACTCCCCAATTACATTCTCTTCCCTCAGTTACTCCCCAATTACATCCTCTTCCCTCCTTCCCACAGCTACTCCCCAATCACATTCTTTTCCCTCCTTCCCACAGCTACTCCCCAATTACATCCTCTTCCCTCCTTCCCACAGCTACTCCCCAATTACATTCTCTTCCCTCCTTCCCACAGCTACTCCCCAATTACATTATCTTCCCTCCTTACCACAGCTACTCCCCAATTACATTCTCTCCCCTCCTTCCCACAGCTACTCCCCAATTACATTCTCTTCCCTCAGTTACTCCCCAATTACATCCTCTTCCCTCCTTCCCACAGCTACTCCCCAATCACATTCTTTTCCCTCCTTCCCACAGCTACTCCCCAATTACATCCTCTTCCCTCCTTCCCACAGCTACTCCCCAATTACATTCTCTTCCCTCTTTCCCACAGCTACTCCCCAATTACATTCTCTTCCCTCCTTCCCACAGCTACTCCTCAATTACATTCTCTTCCCTCAGCTACTCCCCAATTACATCCTCTTCCCTCCTTCCCGCAGTTACTCCCCATGTACATCCTCTTCACTTCTTCCCACAGCTACTCCCCATGTACATCCTCTTCACTCCTTCCCACAGCTACTCCCCATGTACATCCTCTTCCCTCCTTCCCACAGCTACTCCCCAATTACATCCTCTTCACTCCTTCCTACAACTACTCCCCATGTACATCATCTTCCCTCCTTCCCACAGCCCAATTACATTCTCTTCCCTCCTTCCCACAGCTACTCCCCAATTACATCCTCTTCCCTTCTTCCCACAGTTACTCCCCAATTTCATCCTCTTCCCTCCTTCCCACGGCTGTTCTCCATGTACATCCTCTTCACTCCTTCCCACAGCTACTCCCCAATTACATCCTCTTCCCTCCTTCCCACAGCTACTCCCCATGTACCTCCTCTTCCCTCCTTCCCACAGCTACTCCCTAATTACATTCTCTTCCCTCCTTACCACAGCTACTCCCCAATTACATTATCTTCCCTCCTTCCCACAGCTACTCCCCAATTACATTCTCTTCCCTCCTTCCCACAGCTACTCCCCATGTACATCCTCTTCCCTCCTTCCCACAGCTACTCCCCAATTACATCCTCTTCCCTCCTTCCCACAGCTACTCCCCAATTACATCATCTTCCCTCCTTCCCGCAGCTACTCCCCAATTACATCCTATTCCCTCCTTCCCACAGCTACTCCCCAATTACATCCTCTTCCCTCCTTCCCACAGCTACACCCCATGTACATCCTCTTCCCTCCTTCCCACAACTACTCCCCAATTACATCCTCTTCCCTCCTTCCCGCAGCTACTCCCCAATTACATCCTCTTCACTCCTTCCCACAGCTACTCCCCAATTACATTCTCTTCCCTCCTTCCCACAGCTACTCCCCAATTACATCCTCTTCCCTCCTTCCCGCAGCTACTCCCCAATTACATCCTCTTCACTCCTTCCCACAGCTACTCCCCAATTACATCCTCTTCACTCCTTCCCACAGCTACTCCCCAATTACATCCTCTTCACTCCTTCCCACAGCTACTCCCCAATTACATTCTCTTCCCTCCTTCCCACAGCTACTCTCCAATTACATCCTCTTCCCTCCTTCCCACAGCTACTCCCCAATTACATCCTCTTCCCTCCTTCCCACAGCTACTCCCCAATTACATCCTCTTCCCTCCGTCCCTCATCCACTCCCCAATGACAGCCTCTTCCCTACTTTCCACAGCTACTACCTTAAACATCCTATTTACATCCTCCCAACCTGGCATATCTACCCCACTCAGTCTCTCTTCCCTCCCTCCCACATCCACTCCCCAATTACAGCTTCTTCCCTCCTTGATACATCCACTGCCCAATCACATCCTCTTCCCACTCTCCTACCTCAATAATCACAGCCAATCTTTCCTCCAAACCCACATCTACTCCCCAATCACATCCTCTTCACTCCCATTAGTTCTAATCTCACCAACCCCAACTGTGTTGCAGTGTGGGTTCCTCTTTCATCTGGACATTGTAAGATATAGACTGTGCTGGAGAACTTAAAATGGGTAATAGTCTGTCTCCATGCATCATCAGGTCCTCGGCATTACACATCAAGTCCAAAGACTCATGGGCTAAAGATTCCTGAGGGGCAATAGGAAGTCCTGGGGCATGCTTGGGTTTGTCTACAGCATGCACACAAAGTGTGGCATTAGGTGTAAGCCCCAGTTCCTGAAGACTACGTGACAGGTCCTCATCAGTGAAGCGTCTGGTGGGAAAGGTCTGCAACAAGCTGCTGGTTGAAAGAGACGACTGTAGACTGCTGATATGGTCATATACACATTGCAGAGAAGAGTCTGCAGGAAACTCCAAACGCAGTGAACGTCCAGAAGAAAGACGAATCTGCAACAGAGTTTAAGAGGTGTGAATAGTGGCAGAGGGAGGTTTATCTACAAGGGCTGGATAGTGAACATTGGACACTATGGCAGATATCGTCCTTGAAAGTAATAAACCCAACACACACAGTATGTACAATTTAGTAGCACAGTGAGATATTCCTAAGCGACCACTGGTGTCATTTTTGCGTGAGACTCAATGTTTTTATACGAAAAAGTACAATAATTTATTAACAGTGTCATCACTATCAAATCAATATGCAGAGTAAAAAGTACAAAGGGAATTATACAAAAGACCCTTTTTAAAAAAAAAAAATACCGACATGTTTAACAGTGCATTTTAAGAATATAGGATAAAAATATGAGGATTTTAAGAAAAAAATAAAAATAGGGATACAATTATAAAAACAGGATTTTAATACCTACCGGTAAATCCTTTTCACCTAGTCCGTAGAAGATGCTGGGGTCCACTTCAGTACCATGGGGTATAGACGGTTCCGCAGAAGCCATGGGCACTTTAAGACTTTTTCAGAGTGTGAACTGGCTCCTCCCTCTATGCCCCTCCTCCAGACCTCAGTATAGGAACTGTGCCCAGGGAGACGGACATTTCGAGAAAAGGATTTACTTTTAAGTTAATGGTGAGATTCATACCAGCTCACACTTCAACCATGCCGCACACATGGCATTCAACAAAACACATGCCAACGGGCATGAACATTACAGCAACCGTGCTGAAAACAATTTTAACAAATTAACAACTGCAGGTAAAGTACGCACTGGGTTAGGTGCCCAGCATCCTCTACGGACTAGGAGAAAAGGATTTACCAGTAGGTATTAAAATCCTGTTTTCTCATACGTCCTAGAGGATGCTGGGGTTCACTTCAGTACCATGGGGTTATACCAAAGCTCCAGTACGGGCGGGAGAGTACGGATGACCCTGCAGCACCGATTGACCAAACTGTAGGTCCTCATCGGCCAAGGTGACAAACTTGTAAAACTTGTTGGGTTGGAAAAAAGAAGAAAGACGCAAGAAGAAGTGGAGGGGAACCAGTGATTAATTGTATCTTTATAAAAAGACACTGTAGTTAATGTACTCATTGAGACCCATGGGTTTTAGTCCTCCCAATCTGAATGTCCACTCACTTTCTTTTTTAATGAGTTCTTTGCTCAGGTCACCTCCACGTATACCTAGGTGGATTTTCTCTAGCCCAAATGCACGTAACTCATGGGGGGAATCATGGTGTTGAGCGTGAAAGTGTCTCGCTACCGATGTTAATTTCTTCCCTTTTAATAGGTCTGATGAAGCATTCCTAATGCTTCCCATGTGCTCAAGGATTCTGGTTTTGAATTTTCTTGATTACAACTGCAGATCAAACAGTAAAACCAGACCTTGTGTGTCACAATTGAAGAAATGTCGCAAGGGGATGTCACGTCCCCATCTGTCTTGTACTTGATCTGTTTTCTGAATCTGAGGGCAGGCTTTACACTGGCCACAAGGAAAAGATCCTATTACCGTTCTGGATTTGGTGGTTTTATGTGTATAGTGACTCTGGACGACTGTTTCATTTTGGATAAATACGGGGGCACTACATATTGGCAGCTTACGTGTCTTCAGAACAATTTATGTTAGCTCCTTAAAGCACTCTTATTGCATTTTGGCAGTTGGTAACTTATTATGCTATTATCAGCATTTAATTTTAATTGAATTATTATCCAGTTAATTTTTCTTGTGTTATTAAGTATCAGCATTTATTTGCTAGTTACTTCCTTACATTATCTGATTGTTACCTTATTGACCACTGACTATTTTTATTCTATGATATTAATAAAAGTTATATTTTACATCTATATTGAGATTTATCTGTAATATTTCATATATTATATCATTTAAAAGTAAAGAGTGCGCCCACAAAAGAGTCTCTCTTTTTCTCTCCATACTGTTGTTGTTAGCAGCCCCATTGACTCAGGGTGCACCACCAAATTATGATTAGAAAACCATGTTTTCTTTGTATCCTTCATTTTGGTAATAGAAATTGATACTCTATACCTATTATACACCGGTGCGGTACCCCTCCAAATATAGGCCCTCATTCCGAGTTGATCGCTCGCAAGGCGAATGTAGCAGAGTTACACACGCTAAGCCTACGCCTACTGGGAGTGTATCTTAGCTTCTTAAAAGTGCGACCGATGTATTCGCAATATTGCGATCACAAACCTCGTAGCAGTTTTAGAGTAGCTTCAGACTTACTCTGCCTGTGCGATCAGTTCAGTGCTTGTCATTCCTGGTTGACGTCACAAACACACCCAGCGTTCGCCCAGGCACTCCCACCGTTTCTCCGGCCACTCCTGCGTTTTTCCCGGAAACGGTAGCGTTTTCAGTCACACGCCCCTAAAACGCCGTGTTTCCGCCCAGTAACACCCATTTCCTGTCAATCACATTACGATCGCCGGAGCGATGAAAAAGCCGTGAGTAAAAATACTTTCTTCATAGTAAAGTTACTTGGCGCAGTCGCAGTGCGAACTTTGCGCATGCGTACTAAGCGGATTTTCACTGCGATGCGATGAAAAAGAACGAGCGAACAACTCGGAATGAGGGCCATAGAATATCAGCGTACCAGGCTCTTCTCTGCTAATCAGGAGCCACAAGGCTCCCAGGAACTATTTCCTCTTGGCTTTATTGAGGACTGAGGGAGAACTGGAATTGGGGAATGTGGAACAAGAGAGCCCAAGAAACGGTCATGTCATCAACTAGGAATGACAGTGAATCTCTGGTTCTGGAGCAGAAGGTGTACATCATGTTGTTTTACTGGGAGGCCCAGGTGCATCAGAAAAAGACTGATGCCCAAAAGGTAAGTACTTTGAAAGGAAACAAGAAGGCACAAAAGGAACCATACTCCCTTGGATTGATGCATTGAAAAGTAAATTAAAGTTCTTTCTCCCATTAGCCTCACAGATAGTCTTGTCAAACTCAGGTTCAAACAAGGCTGTCCCCAGAAACATAAGGAGTCCCAAAGACCTCCTGCAGTCCATATCTATGTCTCAAGACCAAAGCCAATGTGCACTACTGCCAAAGAAAAAAGCCTAGAGGCAGTTAAGCCGCTCACCAAGGTATCCCCATAAGTCTATGACATGGTTTGCTAACAGGAGCAGATACAACCTAGGTTGTGTAGACGGAAGAGTTCCATGGACTTCTCCTTGGCCTTAGTAACTACACTCTAGTATAGTCTGTTTTAGCAGCCACATAAATGAACTTTAAAATGTTCTCACTTACCTGCTAGCACTTACACATACTCAATGAGTTACTCCAATCGCAAAACAGATTTTTCCATTGTTATGACCTATGCTGGTTCATACTGGGCAATAGCCAAGGAAGTGATTGTGACTTGAGTTACGATCACCAGGTGCAGCCATAAAAAGAGTTAATGAAGAATTGACATGCACCTCTTTGGGTCTACAGCAAGCTTAGTCAGAACAGCAATGGACTAAGCCAGAGATTCGTTCTACACTGGTCCAACCATCTCAGATGTGTCCTCCTCCTCCCCATCTACCCACTCTCCCAGTTAGCCCTCCAGAGCTCTCTTGATTCATTCTCTCTTCCTAGCACTGTTCCTTGTCACCAGTGCTCGTTAGTTTCCATGTACACTTTCTCCATGCGTGATTGTCCATCCACTCAGTAAGTACAAGTCATTCTGTTTCCTGCTCCCCTCCTTTGTGTGACCAATCACTGTTTTCTTTAACAAAACACAGTAAATCTCTCTATCCTCCCCTTTCACTGATACATATAAATACAACAATATAATCCGCCTTCCCCAAAAGGTGTCCATGGTTGGTGGCAGACGTACTGCTGTGGTGATTTCTCGGTTGCTCTTACCTTACTGTACTAAGCCTCTGAGAAACTGTTCACAAAAAATAAGATTTTAAACCTATCGGTAAATCTTTTTCTCCTAGTCCGTAGAGGATGCTGGAGACTCCGTAAGGACCATGGGGAATAGACGGGCTCCGCAGGAGACATGGGCACTATAAAGAACTTTAGATATGGGTGTGCACTGGCTCCTCCCTCTATGCCCCTCCTCCAGACCTTAGTTAGAGAACTGTGCCCAGAGGAGACGGACAGTACGAGGAAAGAATTTTGGTAATCCAAGGGCAAGATTCATACCAGCCCACACCATCCACACCGTACAACTTGGAACATACGAACCAGTTAACAGTATGAAAACAAAACAGCATCAGTCAAAGACTGATCAAAAACGTAACATAACCCTTACGCAAGCAACAACTATATACAAGTCTTGCAGAGAGTAGTCCGCACTGGGACGGGCGCCCAGCATCCTCTACGGACTAGGAGAAAAAGATTTACCCTAAAATCTTATTTTCTCTTACGTCCTAGAGGATGCTGGGGACTCCGTAAGGACCATGGGGATTATACCAAAGCTCCAAAACGGGCGGGAGAGTGCTGATGACTCTGCAGCACCGAATGGGCAAACATGAGGTCCTCATCAGCCAGGGTATCAAACTTGTAGAATTTTGCAAAGGTGTTTGAACCCGACCAAGTCACCGCTCGGCACAGCTGTAATGCCGAGACACCCCGGGCAACCGCCCAAGAAGAGCCCACATTCCTAGTGGAATGGGCCTTTACCGAATTTGGTAACGGCAATCCAGCCGTAGAATGAGCTTGCTGAATCGTATTACAGATCCAGCGAGCAATAGTCTGCTTAGAAGCAGGAGCGCCAACCTTGTTGGCTGCATACAGGACAAACAGTGCCTCTGTTTTCCTAACCTGAGCCGTTCTGGCTACATAAATTTTCAATGCCCTGACCACATCAAGGGACTCGGAATCACAGGCACCACAATAGGTTGGTACATATGAAAAGAGGAAACCACCTTAGGCAAAAATTGAGGATGAGTCCGCAACTCAGCTCTATCCACATGGAAGATCAGATAGGGGCTTTTGTGAGACAAAGCCGCTAACTCAGATACTCTCCTAGCAGAAGCCAAGGCCAACAACATGACCACCTTCCAAGTGAGATACTTTAATTCAACCGTTTGAAGCGGCTCAAACCAGTGAGATTTAAGGAACCGTAACACCACGTTAAGGTCCCATGGTGCCACTGGAGGCTGGATATGCAGCACTCCCTTCACAAAAGTCTGGACTTCTGGGAGAGAAGCCAATTCCTTCTGAAAGAAAATGGATAGGGCCGAAATCTGAACTTTAATGGAGCCTAATTTTAGGCCCAAATTCACTCCAGTCTGGAGGAAGTGAAGAAAACGGCCCAGATGGATTTCTTCCGGAGGAGCATTCTTGGACTCACACCAAGACACATACTTCCTCCAAATACGGTGATAATGTTTCGCCGTCACCTCCTTCCTAGCCTTTATCAGAGTAGGAATGACCTCATCCGGAATGACCTTTTCAGCTAGGATCCGGCGTTCAACCGCCAAGCCGTCAAACGCAGCCGAGGTAAGTTTTGGAATAGACAGGGCCCCTGTTGCAAGAGGTCCTCTCTGAGAGGAAGAGGCCACGGATCTTCTGTGAGCATTTCCTGCAGATCCGGATACCAGGCCCTTCAAGGCCAATCTGGAACAATGAGAATTGTCTGTACTCCTCTTCATCTTATGATTCTCAATATCTTTGAAATGAGAGGAAGAGGAGGGAACACATAGACCGACTGGAACACCCACGGTGTCACCAGGGTGTCCACAGCTATCGCCTGAGGGTCCCTTGATCTGGCGCAATATCTCGGAATCTTCTTGTTGAGGCGTGACGCCATCATGTCTATTTGAGGCAGCCCCCACTGACTTGTAATCTCTGCAAAGACTTCCTGATGAAGTCCCCACTCTCCGGGATGTAGATCGTGTCTGCTGAGGAAGTCTGCTTCCCAGTTGTCCACTCCCGGAATGAAGACTGCTGTCAGAGCGCTTACATGATTTTCCACCCAGCGAAGAATCCTGGTGGCTTCTGCCATTGCCACTCTGCTCTTTGTTCCGCCTTGGCGGTTTACATGAGCCACTGCGGTGATGTCTGACTGAATCAGAACCGGTAGGTCGCGAAGCAAATTCTCCGCTTGACGAAGGCCGTTGTATATGGCCCTTAATTCCAGTACGTTGATGTGTAGACAAGCCTCCTGGCTTGACCACAAACATTGGAAGTTTCTTCCGTGTGACTGCTCCCCATCCTCGGAGGCTCGCGTCTGTGGTTACCAGAACCCAGTCCTGAATGCCGAACCTGCGACCGTCTAGAAGGTGAGCACTCTGCAGCCATCACAGGAGAGATACCCTGGCCCTTGGGGACAGGCTGATCATCTGATGTATATGTAGATGTGACCCGGACCACTTGTCCAGAAGGTCCCACTGAAAAGTCCTTGCATGGAACTTGCCGAATGGAATGGCCTTGTAAGACGCCACCATCTTTCCCAGAACTCGAGTGCATTGATGCACCGACACCCTTTTCGGCTTCCACAAGTCCCTGGCCAAGCTCTGGAGTTCCTGGGCCTTTTCCATCGGGAGAAAAACCCTTTTCTGTTCTGTATCCAGAATCATGCCTAAGAAAGGCAAACGGTTCATTGAAACCAACTGTGACTTTGGTAGATTAAGAATCCAGCCGTGCTGCAACACCCTCAGGGAGAGTGATACGCTGTTCAGCAACTGCTCTCTTGATCTCTCTTTTATTAGGAGATCGTCCAAGTACGGGATAATTGTGACTCCCTGCCTGCGCAGGAGCACCATCATTTCCGCCATTACCTTGGTGAAAACCATCGGGAGCCGTGGAAAGCCCAAACGGCAACGTCTGAAATTGGTAATGACAATCCTTTACAGCAAATCTCAGGAACGCCTGATGAGGAGGATATATGGGGACATGAAGGTATGCATCCTTTATGTCCAGGGATTCCATCTCGAACTTGAACCTTTTTAAGTACAGGTTTAAGGATTTCAAATTCAGAATGGGTCTGACCAAACCATCCGGTTTCGGGACCACAAACAGAGTCGAGTAATACCCCATCCCCTGTTGAAGCAGGGGAACTTTGACCACCACTTGTTGAAGAGACAATTTTTGAATCGCACTTAAAACTACCTCCCTCTCTGGGGAAGAAGCCGGTAGGGCCGATTTGAAAAACCGGCGAGGAGGCACCTCTTCGAATTCCAGCCTGTAACCCTGGGAAACAATGTCTATTGCCCAGGGATCCACCTGTGATTGAACCCAGACATGGCTGAAAAGTCGAAGATGTGCCCCCACTGGGGCGGACTCCCTCAGCGGAGCCCCAGCGTCATGCGGTGGAGTTTGTAGAAGCCGGGGAGGACTTCTGCTCCTGGGAACTAGCTGTAGTTGGCAGCTTTTTCCCCTTGCCCTTACCTCTGGCAAGAAAGGAAGATCCCCGTACTCTCTTGGATTTATGCGACCGAAAGGACTGCATCTGATAATGTGGCATTTTCTTAGGCTGTGAGGAAACATAAGGCAAAAAAGTTGATTTACCTGCAGTAGCTGTGGAAACCAGGTCCGTGAGACCTTCCCCAAACAATTCCTCACCCTTGTAAGGCAAAACCTCCGTATGCCTCTTCGAGTCGGCATCACCCATCCATTGTCGGGTCCATAGGGCTCGCCTAGCAGAAATCGCCATACGTCTCTCTGAGCATCCCTCATATATAGGACAGCATTCTTAATAGGATCCAGGGTCAATAAAATGGTTTCCTTATCCAACGTATCAATCTCTGCTGATAAGGTATCTGCCCACGCTGCTACAGCGCTACAAACCCGCCGGTCTGAGTAATGTACCAGTATGTGTGTAAATTGACTTCAAGGTAGTCTCCTGCCTGCGATCAGTAGGATCCTTGAGGGTTGCGGTATCTTGAGATGGCAGCGCTACCTTTTTGGATAAGCGTGTCAACGCTTTGCCAACCCTTGGGGAGGATTCCCACCGTATCCTGTCCTTAGCCGGGAAAGGATACGTCATAAGAATCCTTTTGGGAATCTGCAGTTTCTTGTCTGGAGTTTCCCAAGCCCTTTCAAACAACTAATTTAGCTCATGTGAAGGGGGAAAAGTAACCTCAGGCTTCTTTTCTTTAAACATGTGGACCCTCGTGTCAGGTACAGAGGGGTCATCGGTGATATGCAACACATCTTTTATTGCAATAATCATATAATGAATACTTTTAGCCAATTTTGGCTGCAACTTCGCATCATCGTAGTCGACACTGGAGTCAGAATCCGTGTCGGTATCAGTGTCTACTACTTGGGATAGTGGGCGCTTTTGATACCCAGAAGGACACTGCGACATAGTGAAAGGCAGGGCTTGACTCCCTGTACATTCCCTGGACTCAGCTTTGTCCAACCTTTTGTGTAATAAATTCACATTTGCATTTAAAACATTCCACATATCCAACCAGTCAGGTGTCGGCGTTGCCGACAAAGACACCTCACTCATTTGCTCCACCTCCTCCCTAGAAGAGCCTTCCGCTTCAGACATGCCGACACACGCGTACCGACACCCCACACACTCAGGGAAATCTCTAATCTGGAGACAGTTCCCCAACAAGGCCCTTTGGAGAGACAGAGAGAGAGTATGCCAGCAAACACCCAGCGCCAATGACCTTGGAAAAAATTCCCAGATAGATAAAGCGCTTTTATTATATATATTCAAATTATTCCAAATTATGTGCCCCCCCCCCCCCTTCTTTAAAACCCTCTGTCACCGTGTTCAGCAGGGGAGAGTCCGGGGAGCCAGCTTCTCAGCGGTGTGCTGTGGAGAAAATGGCGCTGGTGAGTGCTGAGGGATCAAGCTCCGCCCCCTCAGCGGCGGGCTTCGGTCCCGCTCGATTTCTTTAAAAACTGGCGGGGGATTTCCTATATACAGCCCGCAGAGCCTATATATATATTTTGGCCAGTCCTAGAGGATTAAAATTGCTGCCCATGGCGCCCCCCCTGCGTCCTGCACCCATCAGTGCATGCCATGTGTGTTGTGTGTGGGAGCAATGGCGCTGCGCGTTACCTCAGAGAAGATCTGAAGTCTTCTATCTTCTCATACTCACCCGGCTTCTATCTTCCGGCTCTGTGAGGAGGACGGTGGCGCGGCTCCGGGACGAACTGCGAGGGGAGACCTGCGTTCCGACTCCCTCTGGAGCTAATGGTGTCCAGTAGCCTAAGAAGCAGGGCCTATCACTTAAGTAGGTCTGCTTCTCTCTCCTCAGTCCCACGATGCAGGGAGCCTGTGGCCAGCAGTGCTCCCTGAAAATAAAAAACCTAACAAAAGTCTTTCTTTCAGAGAAACTCAGGAGAGCTCCCCTGTAGTGCACCCAGTCTCCTCTGGGCACAGTATCAAACTGAGGTCTGGAGGAGGGGCATAGAGGGAGGAGCCAGTGAACACCCATATCTAAAGTTATTTTTAGTGCCCATGTCTCCTGCGGAGCCTGTCTATTCCCCATGGTCCTTACGGAGTCCCCAGCATCCTCTAGGACGTAAGAGAAACTAAATGACTCGGGCGTGTGGGATGCCAGATGAACTTAGACGCTTTTTAAAAGGGGCAATCAGGCATGGTTTAGTCTTGTACATGAGTGCCCCTTTAAAAAAAAAAAATGTCCAAGTTCGGCCAGTATCCCACACGGCCGCCGTACTCTGACTTCATTACATCCCGTCCATTGCACAATCTACTTTATGGACGATAGAAAAATCTGACATTACATTCGACAATGAAATCTTTACATTTCTGGTGTCACATTATTACGTTCTCCACCCCAGACAGAAAGCGGACACGAGCTGTACTGTAGACCCCAGGACTTACCATTAAAGCACAGTGGTTGTGTGATGTGACATGATCACGGCTGCCAGGCCTCTCACTTCTTGCTGGTGGTGGAATCAGCTGCTCCTTGTCATGCTGTAGCTGACGATCCTCTGCAATACGCCGAAGCACAAGATCACGGTCCTGAGGGGTGTGGAGATGACGAGACTCTTAAAAAAGGAAAATCAAGACCTCTAGGCACTTCTCAATGTACTGTATAACCCATACTTGCCTACCTGACCCTCTCCATGAGGGAGAAAATGCTCTGTTCTTGGACTGTCCTGGTAATGTATGATTACCATCACCTGTGGTGAGCTGGGTAATTGATAAGAAAGGTGTTTCGCCACAGGTGATGGCAATCATACATTACTAGGAAAGTCCAGGAACAGAGCATTTTCTCCCTCATGGAGAGGGTCAGGTAGGAAAGTATGGTATAACCTCCACTTCCACCTCAAACCTCTGGAACTAGTGTCACGGAAAATGCTATGTGATACAGTGATACATGCAGTGATCAGAGAGGCACACTATATTATATCACACATGCAGTGATCAGAGAGGCACGCTATATTATATCACACATGCAGTGATCAGAGAGGCAGGCTATATTATATCACACATGCAGTGATCAGAGAGGCAGGCTATATTATATCACACATGCAGTGATCAGAGAGGCAGGCTATATTATATCACACATGCAGTGATCAGAGAGACAGGCTATATTATATCACACATGCAGTGATCAGAGAGGCAGGCTATATTATATCACACATGCAGTGATCAGAGAGGAACGCTATATTATATCACACATGCAGTGATCAGAGAGGAACGCTATATTATATCACACATGCAGTGATCAGAGAGGCACGCTATATTATATCACACATGCAGTGATCAGAGAGGCACACTATATTATATCACACATGCAGTAATCAGAGAGACAGGCTATATTATATCACACATGCAGTGATCAGAGAGGCACGCTATATAATATCACACATGCAGTGATCAGAGAGGCAGGCTATATTATATCACACATGCAGTGATCAGAGAGGCACGCTATATAATATCACACATGCAGTGATCAGAGAGGCAGGCTATATTATATCACACATGCAGTAATCAGAGAGGCACGCTATATTATATCACACATGCAGTGATCAGAGAGGCCGCTATATTATATCACACATGCAGTGATCAGAGAGGCACACTATATTATATCACACATGCAGTGATCAGAGAGGAACGCTATATTATATCACACATGCAGTGATCAGAGAGGAACGCTATATTATATCACACATGCAGTGATCAGAGAGGCACGCTATATTATATCACACATGCAGTGATCAGAGAGGCACACTATATTATATCACACATGCAGTGATCAGAGAGGCACACTATATTATATAACACATGCAGTGATCAGAGAGGCACACTATATTATATCACACATGCAGTAATTAGAGAGGAACGCTATATTATATCACACATGCAGTGATCAGAGAGGCAGGCTATATTATATCACACATGCAGTGATCAGAGAGGCAGGCTATATTATATCACACATGCAGTGATCAGAGAGGCACGCTATATTATATCACACATGCAGTGATCAGAGAGGCACGCTATATTATATCACACATGCAGTGATCAGAGAGGAACGCTATATTATATCACACATGCAGTGATCAGAGAGGCACGCAATATTATATCACACATGCAGTGATTAGAGAGGCACACTATATTATATAACACATGCAGTGATCAGAGAGGCACACTATATTATATCACACATGCAGTAATTAGAGAGGAACGCTATATTATATCACACATGCAGTGATCAGAGAGGCAGGCTATATTATATCACACATGCAGTGATCAGAGAGACAGGCTATATTATATCACACATGCAGTGATCAGAGAGGCACACTATATTATATCACACATGCAGTGATCAGAGAGGCACACTATATTATATCACACATGCAGTGATCAGAGAGGCACGCTATATTATATCACACATGCAGTGATCAGAGAGGCACACTATATTATATCACACATGCAGTGATCAGAGAGGCACGCTATATAATATCA
The DNA here is from genome assembly GCF_028390025.1 of Pseudophryne corroboree. Taxonomy (NCBI): domain Eukaryota; kingdom Metazoa; phylum Chordata; class Amphibia; order Anura; family Myobatrachidae; genus Pseudophryne; species Pseudophryne corroboree. The sequence goes on along the minus strand of NW_026967598.1, from coordinate 52,469 downwards.
CACATGCAGTGATCAGAGAGGCAGGCTATATTATATCACACATGCAGTGATCAGAGAGGCACGCTATATTATATCACACATGCAGTGATCAGAGAGGCACACTATATTATATAACACATGCAGTGATCAGAGAGGCACACTATATTATATCACACATGCAGTAATTAGAGAGGAACGCTATATTATATCACACATGCAGTGATCAGAGAGGCAGGCTATATTATATCACACATGCAGTGATCAGAGAGGCAGGCTATATTATATCACACATGCAGTGATCAGAGGGGCACGCTATATTATATCACACATGCAGTGATCAGAGAGGCACGCTATATTATATCACACATGCAGTGATCAGAGAGGAACGCTATATTATATCACACATGCAGTGATCAGAGAGGCACGCAATATTATATCACACATGCAGTGATCAGAGAGGCACACTATATTATATAACACATGCAGTGATCAGAGAGGCACACTATATTATATCACACATGCAGTGATCAGAGAGGAACGCTATATTATATCACACGTGCAGTGATCAGAGAGGAACGCTATATTATATCACACATGCAGTGATCAGAGAGGCACACTATATTATATCACACATGCAGTGATCAGAGAGGAACGCTATATTATATCACACATGCAGTGATCAGAGAGGCACGCAATATTATATCACACATGCAGTGATCAGAGAGGCACACTATATTATATCACACATGCAGTGATCAGAGAGGAACGCTATATTATATCACACATGCAGTGATCAGAGAGGCACACTATATTATATCACACATGCAGTGATCAGAGAGGCACACTATATTATATCACACATGCAGTAATTAGAGAGGAACGCTATATTATATCACACATGCAGTAATTAGAGAGGAACGCTATATTATATCACACATGCAGTGATCAGAGAGGCAGGCTATATTATATCACACATGCAGTGATCAGAGAGACAGGCTATATTATATGACACATGCAGTGATCAGAGAGGCAGGCTATATTATATCACACATGCAGTGATCAGAGAGGAACGCTATATTATATCACACATGCAGTGATCAGAGAGGAACGCTATATTATATCACACATGCAGTGATCAGAGAGGAACGCTATATTATATCACACATGCAGTGATCAGAGAGGCAGGCTATATTATATCACACATGCAGTGATCAGAGAGGCAGTATATATTATATCATACATGCAGTGATCAGAGAGACAGGCTATATTATATCACACATGCAGTGATCAGAGAGGCAGGCTATATTATATCACACATGCAGTGATCAGAGAGACAGGCTATATTATATCACACATGCAGTGATCAGAGAGGCAGGCTATATTATATCACACATGCAGTGATCAGAGAGGCAGGCTATATTATATCACACATGCAGTGATCAGAGAGGAACGCTATATTATATCACACATGCAGTGATCAGAGAGGCACACTATATTATATCACACATGCAGTGATCAGAGAGGCAGGCTATATTATATCACACATGCAGTGATCAGAGAGGAACGCTATATTATATCACACATGCAGTGATCAGAGAGGAACGCTATATTATATCACACATGCAGTGATCAGAGAGGAACGCTATATTATATCACACATGCAGTGATCAGAGAGGAACGCTATATTATATCACACATGCAGTGATCAGAGAGGCAGGCTATATTATATCACACATGCAGTGATCAGAGAGGCAGGCTATATTATATCACACATGCATTGATCAAAGAGGCACGCTATATTATGTCACACATGCAGTGATCAGAGAGGAACGCTATATTATATCACACATGCAGTGATCAGAGAGGAACGCTATATTATATCACACATGCAGTGATCAGAGAGGAACGCTATATTATATCACACATGCAGTGATCAGAGAGGAACGCTATATTATATCACACATGCAGTGATCAGAGAGGAACGCTATATTATATCACACATGCAGTGATCAGAGAGGCAGGATATATTATATCACACATGCAGTGATCAGAGAGGCACACTATATTATATCACACATGCAGTGATCAGAGAGGAACGCTATATTATATCACACATGCAGTGATCAGAGAGGAACGCTATATTATATCACACATGCAGTGATCAGAGAGGAACGCTATATTATATCACACATGCAGTGATCAGAGAGGCAGGCTATATTATATCACACATGCAGTGATCAGAGAGGCAGGATATATTATATCACACATGCAGTGATCAGAGAGGCACACTATATTATATCACACATGCAGTGATCAGAGAGGCAGGCTATATTATATCACACATGCAGTGATCAGAGAGGCCGCTATATTATATCACACATGCAGTGATCAGAGAGGAACGCTATATTATTTCACACATGCAGTGATCAGAGAGGAACGCTATATTATATCACACATGCAGTGATCAGAGAGGAACGCTATATTATATCACACATGCAGTGATCAGAGAGGCAGGCTACATTATATCACACATGCAGTGATCAGAGAGGCAGGATATATTATATCACACATGCAGTGATCAGAGAGGCACGCTATATTATATCACACATGCAGTGATCAGAGAGGCAGGCTATATTATATCACACATGTAGTGATCAGAGAGGCACACTATATTATATCACACATGCAGTGATCAGAGAGGCAGGCTATATTATATCACACATGCAGTGATCAGAGAGGCAGGCTATATTATATCACACATGCAGTGATCAGAGAGGCAGGCTATATTATATCACACATGCAGTGATCAGAGAGGCATGCTATATTATATCACACATGTAGTGATCAGAGAGGCAGGCTATATTATATCACACATGCAGTGATCAGAGAGGCATGCTATATTATATCACACATGCAGTGATCAGAGAGGCATGCTATATTATATCACACATGTAGTGATCAGAGAGGCAGGCTATATTATATCACACATGCAGTGATCAGAGAGGCATGCTATATTATATCACACATGCAGTGATCAGAGAGGCATGCTATATTATATCACACATGTAGTGATCAGAGAGGCAGGCTATATTATATCACACATGCAGTGATCAGAGAGGCATGCTATATTATATCACACATGTAGTGATCAGAGAGGCAGGCTATATTATATCACACATGCAGTGATCAGAGAGGCATGCTATATTATATCACACATGCAGTGATCAGAGAGGCATGCTATATTATATCACACGTAGTGATCAGAGAGGCAGGCTATATTATATCACACATGCAGTGATCAGAGAGGCAGGCTATATTATATCACACATGCAGTGATCAGAGAGGCAGGCTATATTATATCACACATGCAGTGATCAGAGAGGCATGCTATATTATATCACACATGCAGTGATCAGAGAGGCAGGCTATATTATATCACACATGCAGTGATCAGAGAGGAACGCTATATTATATCACACATGCAGTGATCAGAGAGGCACGCTATATTATATCACACATGCAGTGATCAGAGAGGCAGGCTATATTATATCACACATGCAGTGATCAGAAAGGCAGGCTATATTATACAGGTTGAGTCTGCTATATCCAAAATGCTTGGGATCAGAAGTATTTTATATATTGATTTATCCATTATTGGAATAATTGTATACCACGATGAGATATCTGGGGGATAGCACCCAATGTTGAACACAGAATCCTTTCATGTTTCATATGCACATTATACACAGCCTGCTGGCAATTTCATACAATATTTTTTATTATTTTGTGCATTAAACAAAGTTTGTGTACAATGACCACAAGAAAGCAAAGGGTTCACTATCTCATTTGCATATGAATTATTTGCCGTTTTCCATCAATGCCAGTACTACTGTATATGGTGACGGCAATTCCATATTCCTATTGCTGAATTAGAAGTTTTAGCAATCCATCTTTTGCTAATTAGATTTTGTAATTCAGTCTAGGACTAGCATGAGATAGCAATGTGTTACAAAGGTACATCACCTAATCACATCGGCGCCATGCCAAAAATAAGATTTTTAGTAGTTACCGTTAAATCTCTTTCTCAGAGTCCATCTGAGGGACACTTCTTGACCATAGGATTTAGTGAGAGTGGAGTTTCACTTTTTAGGATATTTAAGCTCCTCCCCTCCAACCCTTTACTCAGTTTGACCATAAGTAGTATAAATTGAAGGAGGAGGATGGGATAACAACACACACAACCCAATAAGAGGGTTTGCAGTGTCCCCCAGATGGATTCAGAGAAGGAGATTCAACAGCAAGTACCAAAAAACTTCTTTCTCCTTCATTAATCTGAGAGACACTACATGATTACTGGGACAATCTAGGAGAGGTGGGGACAGAGATGGGATGCTCAGACTGTAGATGGATCAAAAAGATGAACACTACAAGACTAAATGAAATAATACCTTTATCTTGCTATTTATTATCATTAGTATTATCATATTTTATTTATATGGCGACACAAGGGTTCCGCAGCGCCCAGTTACAGAGTACATAAACACATAAGCAAACAAGAAAACAGTGACTTACAGTTCAAGACAATATAGGACACGTACAAGGTATAAGCAGATGTCACAGAAATAAGAATCAGGGTGGCAGAAAACAGAGGGATTTAGTGCGTCGAAGGGAGTATGGAGTAGAAGAGTTTAAGAGAAGGACAAACACATGAGGGAAGAGGACCCTGCTCGTGAGAGCTTTATTCTAAAGGGGAAGGGGAGGGCAGTCAGACAGGGGTGACATAGATGGGGTACACAGTGAACGTGGGGCAGGGGGCTTAGGATGAGAGTTTGCTGGTTTTGGTGAAGTGTGTCTTGAAAGCCCGTTTGACCTTTTGTAGAGAGGTGGAGAGTCTGAGGTGGAGAGGTAGATAATTCCTGGGAAAGGGAGCAGCATGTGCAAAATCTTGGAGGTAGAAGTGGGAGGAAGTAATCAGTAGGCAGCAGATGTGGCGTTTATTAGCAAAGCGAAGAGGACGGGTGGGAGTGTAGAGGGAGATGAGGTCAGAGATGTACAGTAACTCGGAGAGGAGTGCGTGAGGGTTTTGTGAGCATGAGAAGCTTGAACTGGATTCTGAAGGGGAAGAGGAGCCAGTGAAGGGCTTGTAAGAGTGAGGAGGTGGAAGTAGTACATTTGGAGAGGAAGATGAGCTGGCAGCAGCATTCAGGATAGATTGGAGTAGAGAGAGGTGTTTGTCAGGGAGGCCAGATAGGAGGAGATTACAGTAGTCCAGTCTGGAGATGACCAGTGAGTGGATGAGAGTCTTGGTGGCATCCTGGGTGACAAAGGGTCTGATCCTGGAAATGTTTTTGAGACTTAAATGGCAGGTTTGTGAGAGGTACTGAATGTGTGGTTTGTTGGCGAAGGAGGCATCAAGGATGACTCCAAGACAGCGCTCTTGAGAGCTAGAGGAGATAGCAGTGCCATGAATCGATAATGAAATTGGGGGAGGATAGGATGTGTGTTAGGGGGAAAGATGAACAGCTCTGTTTTAGACATGTTAAGTTTAACCACTCAACTGACGATTTTCCCCCCAAAAAATGCTCAGAAATTGTCGGGGGGGGGGGGGGGGGGGGGGGGTTGAGTGAATCAGGTGAAGAACATGAATTTAACACTATCAAAAATGATTTTAGTTACAATTTTTTTTTCTCACCAAGCATCGGAACATCGATCAGGAACATCGCGACTTTAGTTTTAAGAGCACAGACAGCTGCCAGGTACACAGGGGGGGCGATGATTTATACTTACTGGCGGCTGCAATTGTCTACAGCCGCTGGAGGTGGGGGATCATGCTGTGTTGACCGATTAGCAATGATCGACAGCATGGCAACACTGGGGGCTGGAAGGCAGAGGGACCTTCCGGTCCCTCTGGCAGCAGCAGCGGAGGGAAGTTTCCCTTCCCTGCCGCTGCTAACACTCTCTATCTGACGGGTCGCATCCTGCACTTGCTGGTGTGGTCTCATCTGATGCCACCATGCCAGGCAATTGGTTACGAAAACGGTAGAGAGGACGGAAGGAAAAGGAGATTTATGGTAAGAACTTACCTTTGTTAAATCTCTTTCTGCGAGGTACACTGAATTCCACAAGGAATAACATCGGGGTGTAGAGTAGGATCTTGATCAGAGTAGGATCTTGATCTGAGGCACCAACAGGCTAAAAGATTTGACTGTTCCCAAGATGCTCAGCGCCGCCTCCTCTATAACCCCGCCTCCATGCACAGGAGCTCAGTTTTGTTAACCAGTCCCAAAGAAGCTAAGTGCGTCAGCGTGGGCGCCCTGTGGAATATAGTGTACCTCGCAGAAAGATATTTAACAAAGGTAAGTTCTTACCATAAATCTCCTTTTTTGCTGCGGGGTACACTGGTATTCCACAGGGAATAACATCGGGGATGTCCTAAAGCAGTTCCTTATGGGAGGGGACGCACTGTAGCGGGCACAAGAACCCGGCGTCCAAAGGAAGCATCCTAGGAGGCAGATGTATCGAAGGCATAGAACCTTATGAACGTGTTCACTGAGGACCACATAGCCGCCTTGCACAATTGTTCAAGGGTCGCAGCACGTTGGGCTGCCCAAGAAGGTCCAACAAACCAAGTAGAATGGAACCAAGTACAGGCTGGAAGTCCAGCCTGTACATAAGCATGTGCAATCACCATTCTAATCCATCTGGCCAAGGTCTGCTTGTTAGCAGGCGAGCCACGTTTGTGTAAACCAAACAGTACAAAGAGATAAATCAGACATCCTAATGGAGGCTGTCCTCTTCACATAGATACGGAAAGCCCGTACCACATCCAAAGACCGCTCTTTGGAGGATAAATCTGGAGAGACAAAGGCCGGAACCACAATCTCCTGGTTAAGGTGGAAAGAAGACACCACCTTAGGTAGATAACCAGGGTGTGTCCGAAGAACCGCCCGGTCACGGTGAAAAATCAGATAGGGGAACCTACAAGACAAGGCACCCAAATCTGGTACCCGTATAGCAGAGGCAATAGCCAGCAGAAACAAGACCTTGAGGGAAAGCCACTTAAGGTCCGCAGATTCAAGAAGTTCAAACGGAGACTCTTGCAAAGCCTCCAGAACCACCTACAAATCCCATGGAGCCACAGGTGGGACATAGGGAGGTTGAATCCGTAAAACACCCTGAGTGAATGTATGAAAATCAGGCAGAGTCGCAATTTTTCTCAGAAACCATACCGACAAGGCAGAAATATGAACCTTGAGGGAGGCCAGCCGAAGGCCCAAGTCCAGGACCTGTTATAGGAAGGCCTAAACTTGTAAACGTCATGATTGTTGGATGCGCACCAAGCAAAGTAAGAATTGCAGACCCTATAGTAAATCCGAGCAGAAGCCGGCTTACGGGCCTTCAACATAGTTTGATTGACCGACTCAGAAAATCCTTTGGCCCTCAGTATGGAAGCTTCAAGAGCCACATCCTCAAAGCCAGTCGGACCAAATCCTGGTAAACACAAGGGCCCTGAACGAGGAGGTCTGGTCGTTGTGGAAGCAGAAAAGGATGCTCTTGCGAGAGACCCTATAGGTCTGAGAACCAATGCCGTCTGGACCACGCTGGAGCTATTAGAAGAAGGATTCCTCCTTCTTGCTTGAACTTCCTCATTACTCTGGGCAAGAGTGACACCGGAGGGAACACGTACGGCAGCCGAAAGTTCCATGGAATTGCTAGTGAGTCCACGAACGCCACTTGAGGATTCCTTGTTCTTGCCCACTAGGAGTTGAAATACTTCTGGATGAAGGGTCCACTCTCCGGCGTGTACGTCCTGACGACTGAGGAAGTCCGCTTCTCAGTTGAGGACCCCCGGAATGAACACTGCCGATATGGCTGGCAGATGGCGTTCCGCCCATTGAAGAATCTTTGACAATTCCATTATTGCCATGCGGCTTCGAGTGCCGCCTTGATGATTTATTTACGCCACCGTGGTGGCGTTGTCTGACTGTACTTGAACAGGCCTGTTCAGTACCAAATGCTGAGCCAGTTTCAGAGCATTGAACACTGCCCGCAATTCCAGAATGTTTATCGGGAGGAGAGACTCCTCCCTGGTCCACCACCGACCCTGAAGAGAGTGTTGCTCCAACACCGCGCATCAACCCCCTCAGACTGGCATCCGTCGTCAAAAGGACCCAGTTGGAGATCCAAGAGGGACTACCTCTGCTCAATCGTTGGTCCTGCAGCCACCAGGTCAGTGACAGACAGACCTCCGGAGACAAGGAAATAATTTGAGACCTGATCCGGTGAGGCAGGCCGTCCCACTTGGCAAGAATCAGTTTCTGCAGGGGGCGGGAATGAAATTGAGCGTACTCCACCATGTCGAAAGCAGACACCATGAGGCCTAGTACATGCGGACGAGAGAGGAAGCAACGTATCTTGTCCTGAAGCTTCAGGACTTTTTCCTGTGACAAAAACAACCTCTGGTTGTGTGTGTCCAACAACACTCCCAGATGCACCATGCTCTGGGCAGGGACCAGGGATGATTTCTTCCAGTTGATGAGCCACCCACGGGCTTGTAGAAACTGGACCACCGTCAGATCCAAATGACGAAGGAGAACTTCTGGGGAATTGGCCAGGATCAGCAGGTCGTCCAGATACGGCAATATCCTGATGCCCCGACGGCGGAGTGAAGCAGTCATAACTGCCATGACCTTGGTGAAAATTTGCGGAGCTGTGGTCAGACCAAACGGTAAGGCCCGGAATTGGTAATGGAGATTGCCAATAGCAAACCGCAGGTATTGCTGGTGTGACATGGCAATAGGGATATGCTGGTAAGCATCCTGTATATCCAGGGATACCATATAGTCTCCTGGTTACAAAGCCAGGACAATAGAGCAAAGGGTCTCCATATGAAACTTGGAGACCCTCACAAACTTGTTCAAAGATTTGAGGTTGAGAATGTGCCGGGAGGAACCACTCGGTTTGGGAACTAGGAACAGCGTTGAATAGTACCCCCTGGCCCTCTGAGCCAGAGGCACCAGCACTACCACTCCGGTGTCCAGGAGGGTTTGTACCACTAAACGGAGAGTTGTTGCCTTCAACTGATCGGAAGGGATGTTCGTCAGGCAACAACGAGGAGGGGGACATGTCTTGAAGGATACAGCGTATCTGTGAGTGATGACTTCCCGTAGACGGGGAGCCCAGGCACGTTTAGGCTTGGGCTTGGTGGTTTTGGAAGTGTGAGACTGTTTCGGGTACGCCTGACACTTTGCTTTTACCCAGAGGGCGAAAGGAATAAAAGGAAGTACTCTTAGCCTTCGGGGCCGAAGGAGTAGTACTAGGTAGACATGCAGTCTTAGCAGACGCCACGTCAGCGACAATCTTGTTGAGATCCTCACCAAAGAGGATGTTTTCCTTTAAACGGGAGCACCTTCAGTGTTTTCTTAGAGTCCAAGTCCACCGACCAGGACCGTAACCAGAGAATACGGCGAGCCAAAATGGGTATCGTAGCAGCCTTAGCCGCCAGTACTCTGGCATCTGAAGCTGCTTCTTTAATGTAATGAGATGCCGTGACAATATAAGAGAGACATTGTCTGGCATTTTCAAGAAAATTGGACGGAAACTTAGACTCCATTACCTGAACCCACGCCTCAATAGCTTCTGCGGCCCAAGTAGCCACAATGGTGGGCCTATGCACAGCCCCTGCAAGGGTATAGATAGCTTTTAAGCAGCTCTCCACACGCTTATCCGTCGGCTCCTTGAGAGAAATGACAGTAGTGACAGGCAGAGCAGATGACACCACCAGCCGAGCGATTTGCGAGTACACCGGCGGTGGCGTTTCCCAATTTTTACTCAATTCTGCCGCAAGGGGATAGCGGGATAGCATCTTCTTGTGCGGGGTGAATTTCTCTCCTGGGTTCTCCCAGGATTCCTGACATATGTCAACCAAGTGGTCAGAATGAGGTAAAACCAATTTAGTAACCTTCTGACGTTTGAACCTGTCCGGTTTCTTAGATGCAGTAGCAGGCTCAGGATCATCATCAATCTGAAGAATGAGCCCGATACCCTCTAAGAGATCAGGAACATCCACCTGTGAAACAGATTCCCCATCAGAAACGTCATGATCAGAGTCTGTGGGGTCAGTATACACGCCATCTTTATTGGAAGAGGTATCCGGAACATGCGTGGATTGAGAGGAAGTAACAGTCCGCTTAGAGGACTTCTTAGGTTTAATCTTAGGCGGGCGAGAGTCAGGAATACGTTTATCCAAAGAGTTATTCAAGTGCTGTAACTGAGTGGACAGAGCATCTATCCATGGCGGATTAACTGCAGGGACCATATAAGGCTGATAAGGCACAGGAAGTCCCACAGGGGGCACAAGTCTAGTTACCAGCATAGTCAGTAAATTAGAAAAGGCAGACCAAGGCGGGCCCTGATGTGCCCCCATTGTTACAAACTAACTGGGGGGTACAGAACCCCCAAAACCTGAACCCTCCGCAGCCATGTTATCCTCAAATGCATCTGGGAAATCATAACTGCGCACGGCGGAATCAGCCCCAGACCCATCGCCCGCTGTAGCTGACATAATATGAAAGTGTAAACCACAGGCGACACAGTACAAGGGGGGTAATTCCAAGATGATCGCAGCAGGAATTTTGTTAGCAGTTGGGCAAAACCATGTGCACTGCAGGGGAGGCAGATGTAACATGTGCAGAGAGAGATAGATTTGGGTGTGGTGTGTTCAATCTGCAATCTAATTTGCAGTGTAAAAATAAAGCAGCCAGTATTTACCCTGCACAGAAACCAAATAACCCACCCAAATCTAACTCTCTCTGCACATGTTATGAATTTATAATGAATTTATTCAATTTTGGAATAAGGCTGTAACATAACAAAATGTGGAAAAAGTGAAACACTTTGAATACTTTCTGGATGCACTGTATGTATATAGATGTATTCATATTTTGGAATAATTGCATACCATAATGAGATATCATGGTGATGGGACCCAAGTCTAAGCACAGAATACATTTATGTTTCATGTACACCTTATACACACAGCCTGAAGGTCATTTAATACAATATTTTTACTCAGTTTTTCTGGATTTTTTTAAGCCCCCACTATAAAGCCAGTTATACATAATGCCTCTGTATAGTGCCAGTTACACATGTCCCGCAGTATAGTGCCAGTTACACATTATGCCCCCAGTATAGTACCAGTTACACGTAATGTCCCCCAGTATAGTGCCAGTTACACGTAATGTCCCCCAGTATAGTGCCAGCTACACGTAATATCGTGCCAGTTACACATGTCCTGCAGTATAGTGCCAGTTACACATTATGCCTACAGTATAGTACCAGTTACACTTAATGTCCCCCAGTATAGTGCCAGTTACACGTAATGTCCCACAGTATAGTACCAGTTACACGTAATGTCCCCCAGTATAGTGCCAGTTACAGGTAATGTCCCCAGTATAGTGCCAGTTACACGTAACGTCCCCCAGTATAGTGCCAATTACACGTAACGTCCCCCAGTATAGTGCCAGTTACACGTAATGTCCCCAGTATAGTACCAATTACACGTAATGTTCCCCAGTATAGTGCCAGTTACACGTAATGTCCCGCAGTATAGTGCCAGTTACATGTAATGTCCCCCAGTATAGTGCCAGTTACACGTAACGTCCCCCAGTATAGTGCCAGTTACACGTAACGTCCCCCAGTATAGTGCCAGTTACACGTAACGTCCCCTAGTATAGTGCCAGTTACACGTAATGTCCCCAGTATAGTACCAATTACACGTAATGTTCCCCAGTATAGTGCCAGTTACATGTAATGTCCCCAGTATAGTGTCAGTTACACGTAATGTCCCCCAGTATAGTGCCAGTTACATGTAATGTCCCAGTATAGTGCCAGTTACACGTAACGTCCCCCAGTATAGTGCCAGTTACACGTAACGTCCCCCAGTATAGTGCCAGTTACACGTAATGTCCCCAGTATAGTACCAATTACACGTAATGTTCCCCAGTATAGTGCCAGTTACATGTAATGTCCCCAGTATAGTGTCAGTTACACGTAATGTCCCCCAGTATAGTGCCAGTTACATGTAATGCCCCCAGTATAGTACCAGTTACACGTAATGTCCCCCAGTATAGTGCCAGTTACACGTAATGTCCCCCAGTATAGTGTCAGTTACACGTAATGTCCCCCAGTATAGTGCCAGTTACATGTAATGTCCCCAGTATAGTGCCAGTTACACATTATGCCCCCAGTATAGTACCAGTTACACGTAATGTCCCCCAGTATAGTGCCAGTTACACGTAATATAGTGCCAGTTACACATGTCCTGCAGTATAGTGCCAGTTACACATTATGCCTACAGTATAGTACCAGTTACACATAATGTCCCCCAGTATAGTGCCAGTTACATGTAATGTCCCACAGTATAGGACCAGTTACACGTAATGTCCCCCAGTATAGTGCCAGTTACATGTAATGTCCCGCAGTATAGTACCAGTTACACGTAATGTCCCGCAGTATAGTACCAGTTACACTTAATGTCCCCCAGTATAGTGCCAGTTACACGTAATGTCCCGCAGTATAGTACCAGTTACACTTAATGTCCCCCAGTATAGTGCCAGTTACACGTAATGTCCCACAGTATAGTACCAGTTACACAAAATGTCCCCCAGTATAGTGCCAGTTACATGTAATGTCCCCCAGTATAGTGCCAGTTACACGTAACGTCCCCCAGTATAGTGCCAGTTACACGTAACGTCCCCCAGTATAGTGCCAGTTACACATAACGTCCCCCAGTATAGTGCCAGTTACACGTAATGTCCCCAGTATAGTACCAATTACACGTAATGTTCCCCAGTATAGTGCCAGTTACATGTAATGTCCCCAGTATAGTGTCAGTTACACGTAATGTCCCCCAGTATAGTGCCAGTTACATGTAATGTTCCCCAGTATAGTGCCAGTTACATGTAATGTTACCCAGTATAGTGCCAGTTACACGTAACGTCCCCCAGTATAGTGCCAGTTACACGTAATGTCCCCAGTATAGTACCAATTACACGTAATGTTCCCCAGTATAGTGCCAGTTACATGTAATGTCCCCAGTATAGTGTCAGTTACACGTAATGTCCCCCAGTATAGTGCCAGTTACATGTAATGTCCCCAGTATAGTGCCAGTTACACGTAACGTCCCCCAGTATAGTGCCAGTTACACGTAACGTCCCCCAGTATAGTGCCAGTTACACGTAATGTCCCCAGTATAGTACCAGTTACACGTAATGTCCCGCAGTATAGTGCCAGTTACATGTAATGTCCCGCAGTATAGTGCCAGTTACATGTAATGTCCCCAGTATAGTGTCAGTTACACGTAATGTCCCCCAGTATAGTGCCAGTTACACGTAATGTCCCCAGTATAGTACCAGTTACACGTAATGTTCCCCAGTATAGTGCCAGTTACACGTAATGTTCCCCAGTATAGTGCCAGTTACACGTAATGTTCCCCAGTATAGTGCCAGTTACACGTAATGTCCCCCAGTATAGTGCCAGTTACACATGTCCCGCAGTATAGTGCCAGTTACACGTAATGTCCCCCAGTATAGTGCCAGTTACACGTAATGTCCCGCAGTATAGTGCCAGTTACACGTAATGTCCCACAGTATAGTGCCAGTTACACGTAATGTCCCCCAGTATAGTGCCAGTTACATGTAATGTCCCCAGTATAGTGTCAGTTACACGTAATGTCCCCCAGTATAGTGCCAGTTACATGTAATGTCCCCAGTATAGTGCCAGTTACACGTAACGTCCCCCAGTATAGTGCCAGTTACACGTAACGTCCCCCAGTATAGTACCAGTTACACGTAATGTCCCCCAGTATAGTGCCAGTTACACGTAATGTCCCCCAGTATAGTGCCAGTTACACGTGATGTCCCGCAGTATAGTACCAGTTACACGTAATGTCCCCCAGTATAGTGCCAGTTACACGTGATGTCCCACAGTATAGTACCAGTTACACGTAATGTCCCCCAGTATAGTGCCAGTTACACGTGATGTCCCGCAGTATAGTACCAGTTACACGTAATGTCCCCCAGTATAGTGCCAGTTACACGTGATGTCCCACAGTATAGTACCAGTTACACGTAATGTCCCGCAGTATAGTGCCAGTTACACGTAATGTCCCCAGTATAGTGCCAGTTACACGTAATGTCCCCAGTATAGTACCAGTTACACGTAATGTCCCGCAGTATAGTGCCAGTTACATGTAATGTCCCCCAGTATAGTGCCAGTTACACGTAACGTCCCCCAGTATAGTGCCAGTTACACGTAACGTCCCCCAGTATAGTGCCAGTTACACGTAACGTCCCCCAGTATAGTGCCAGTTACACGTAATGTCCCCAGTATAGTACCAATTACACGTAATGTTCCCCAGTATAGTGCCAGTTACATGTAATGTCCCCAGTATAGTGTCAGTTACACGTAATGTCCCCCAGTATAGTGCCAGTTACATGTAATGTCCCCAGTATAGTGCCAGTTACACGTAACGTCCCCCAGTATAGTGCCAGTTACACGTAACGTCCCCCAGTATAGTGCCAGTTACACGTAATGTCCCCAGTATAGTACCAATTACACGTAATGTTCCCCAGTATAGTGCCAGTTACATGTAATGTCCCCAGTATAGTGTCAGTTACACGTAATGTCCCCCAGTATAGTGCCAGTTACATGTAATGCCCCCAGTATAGTACCAGTTACACGTAATGTCCCCCAGTATAGTGCCAGTTACACGTAATGTCCCCCAGTATAGTGTCAGTTACACGTAATGTCCCCCAGTATAGTGCCAGTTACATGTAATGTCCCCAGTATAGTGCCAGTTACACATTATGCCCCCAGTATAGTACCAGTTACACGTACTGTCCCCCAGTATAGTGCCAGTTACACGTAATATAGTGCCAGTTACACATGTCCTGCAGTATAGTGCCAGTTACACATTATGCCTACAGTATAGTACCAGTTACACATAATGTCCCCCAGTATAGTGCCAGTTACACGTAATGTCCCACAGTATAGTACCAGTTACACGTAATGTCCCCCAGTATAGTGCCAGTTATATGTAATGTCCCGCAGTATAGTACCAGTTACACGTAATGTCCCGCAGTATAGTACCAGTTACACTTAATGTCCCCCAGTATAGTGCCAGTTACACGTAATGTCCCGCAGTATAGTACCAGTTACACTTAATGTCCCCCAGTATAGTGCCAGTTACACGTAATGTCCCACAGTATAGTACCAGTTACACGTAATGTCCCCCAGTATAGTGCCAGTTACACGTAATGTCCCCCAGTATAGTGCCAGTTACACGTAACGTCCCCCAGTATAGTGCCAGTTACACGTAACGTCCCCCAGTATAGTGCCAGTTACACGTAACGTCCCCCAGTATAGTGCCAGTTACACGTAATGTCCCCAGTATAGTACCAATTACACGTAATGTTCCCCAGTATAGTGCCAGTTACATGTAATGTCCCCAGTATAGTGTCAGTTACACGTAATGTCCCCCAGTATAGTGCCAGTTACATGTAATGTTCCCCAGTATAGTGCCAGTTACATGTAATGTTACCCAGTATAGTGCCAGTTACACGTAACGTCCCCCAGTATAGTGCCAGTTACACGTAATGTCCCCAGTATAGTACCAATTACACGTAATGTTCCCCAGTATAGTGCCAGTTACATGTAATGTCCCCAGTATAGTGTCAGTTACACGTAATGTCCCCCAGTATAGTGCCAGTTACACGTAATGTCCCCAGTATAGTACCAGTTACACGTAATGTTCCCCAGTGTAGTGCCAGTTACACGTAATGTTCCCCAGTATAGTGCCAGTTACACGTAATGTCCCCCAGTATAGTGCCAGTTACACATGTCCCGCAGTATAGTGCCAGTTACACGTAATGTCCCCCAGTATAGTGCCAGTTACACGTAATGTCCCGCAGTATAGTGCCAGTTACACGTAATGTCCCACAGTATAGTGCCAGTTACACGTAATGTCCCCCAGTATAGTGCCAGTTACATGTAATGTCCCCAGTATAGTGTCAGTTACACGTAATGTCCCCCAGTATAGTGCCAGTTACATGTAATGTCCCCAGTATAGTGCCAGTTACACGTAACGTCCCCCAGTATAGTGCCAGCTACACGTAACGTCCCCCAGTATAGTACCAGTTACACGTAATGTCCCGCAGTATAGTGCCAGTTACACGTAATGTCCCCCAGTATAGTGCCAGTTACACGTGATGTCCCGCAGTATAGTACCAGTTACACGTAATGTCCCCCAGTATAGTGCCAGTTACACGTGATGTCCCACAGTATAGTACCAGTTACACGTAATGTCCCCCAGTATAGTGCCAGTTACACGTGATGTCCCGCAGTATAGTACCAGTTACACGTAATGTCCCCCAGTATAGTGCCAGTTACACGTGATGTCCCACAGTATAGTACCAGTTACACGTAATGTCCCGCAGTATAGGGCCAGTTACACGTAATGTCCCCAGTATAGTGCCAGTTACACGTAATGTCCCCAGTATAGTACCAGTTACACGTAACGTCCCCAGTATAGTGCCAGTTACACGTAACGTCCCCAGTATAGTACCAGTTACACGTAACGTCCCCCAGTATAGTGCCAGTTACACGTAACGTCCCCCAGTATAGTGCCAGTTACACGTAATGTCCCCAGTATAGTGCCAGTTACACGTAATGTCCCCCAGTATAGTGCCAGTTACACGTAATGTCCCCAGTATAGTACCAGTTACACGTAATGTCTCCCAGTATAGTACCAGTTACACGTAATGTCCCCCACTATAGAGCCAGTTACACATAATGTCTCCAGTATAGTGCCAGTTACACGTAATGTCCCCAGTATAGTGTCAGTTACACGTAATGTCCCCCAGTATAGTACCAGTTACACGTAATGTCCCCAGTATAGTACCAGTTACACGTAATGTCCCCCAGTATAGTGCCAGTTACACGTAATGTCCCCAGTATAGTACCAGTTACATGTAATGTCCCCAGTATAGTGTCAGTTACATGTAATGTCCCCCAGTATAGTGCCAGTTACACGTAATGTCCCCAGTATAGTGCCAGTTACACGTAATGTCCCCAGTATAGTACCAGTTACACGTAATGTCCCCCAGTATAGTGCCAGTTACACGTAATGTCCCGCAGTATAGTGCCAGTTACACGTAATGTCCCACAGTATAGTACCAGTTACACGTAACATCCCCCAGTATAGTGCCAGTTACACATAATGTCCCCAGTATAGTGCCAGTTACACGTAATGTCCCACAGTATAGTGCCAGTTACACATAATGTCCCGCAGTATAGTGCCAGTTACACGTAATGTCCCGCAGTATAGTGCCAGTTACACGTGATGTCCCACAGTATAGTACCAGTTACACGTAATGTCCCCCAGTATAGTGCCAGTTACACGTAATGTCCCCCAGTATAGTGCCAGTTACACGTAATGTCCCCCAGTATAGTGCCAGTTACACGTAATGTCCCCAGTATAGTGCCAGTTACACGTAATGTCCCCCAGTATAGTGCCAGTTACACGTAATGTCCCCCAGTATAGTGCCAGTTACACGTAATGTCCCCAGTATAGTGCCAGTTACACGTAATGTCCCCAGTATAGTGCCAGTTACACGTGATGTCCCCCAGTATAGTACCAGTTACACGTAATGTCCCCCAGTATAGTGCCAGTTACACGTAATGTCCCCCAGTATAGTGCCAGTTACACGTAATGTCCCCAGTATAGTACCAGTTACACGTAATGTCTCCCAGTATAGTACCAGTTACACGTAATGTCCCCCACTATAGAGCCAGTTACACATAATGTCTCCAGTATAGTGCCAGTTACACGTAATGTCCCCAGTATAGTGTCAGTTACACGTAATGTCCCCCAGTATAGTACCAGTTACACGTAATGTCCCCAGTATAGTACCAGTTACACGTAATGTCCCCCAGTATAGTGCCAGTTACACGTAATGTCCCCAGTATAGTACCAGTTACATGTAATGTCCCCAGTATAGTGTCAGTTACATGTAATGTCCCCCAGTATAGTGCCAGTTACACGTAATGTCCCCAGTATAGTGCCAGTTACACGTAATGTCCCCAGTATAGTACCAGTTACACGTAATGTCCCCCAGTATAGTGCCAGTTACACGTAATGTCCCGCAGTATAGTGCCAGTTACACGTAATGTCCCACAGTATAGTACCAGTTACACGTAACGTCCCCCAGTATAGTGCCAGTTACACATAATGTCCCCAGTATAGTGCCAGTTACACGTAATGTCCCACAGTATAGTGCCAGTTACACGTAATGTCCCGCAGTATAGTGCCAGTTACACGTAATGTCCCGCAGTATAGTGCCAGTTACACGTGATGTCCCACAGTATAGTACCAGTTACACGTAATGTCCCCCAGTATAGTGCCAGTTACACGTAATGTCCCCCAGTATAGTGCCAGTTACACGTAATGTCCCCCAGTATAGTGCCAGTTACACGTAATGTCCCCAGTATAGTGCCAGTTACACGTAATGTCCCCCAGTATAGTGCCAGTTACACGTAATGTCCCCCAGTATAGTGCCAGTTACACGTAATGTCCCCAGTATAGTGCCAGTTACACGTAATGTCCCCAGTATAGTGCCAGTTACACGTAATGTCCCCCAGTATAGTACCAGTTACACGTAATGTCCCCCAGTATAGTGCCAGTTACACGTAATGTCCCCCAGTATAGTGCCAGTTACACGTAATTTCCCCAGTATAGTGCCAGTTACACGTAATGTCCCCAGTATAGTGCCAGTTACACGTAATGTCCCCAGTATAGTACCAGTTACACGTAATGTCCCCCAGTATAGTGCCAGTTACACGTGATGTCCCCCAGTATAGTACCAGTTACACGTAATGTCCCCCAGTATAGTGCCAGTTACACGTAATGTCCCCAGTATAGTGCCAGTTACACGTAATGTCCCCAGTATAGTGCCAGTTACACGTAATGTCCCCAGTATAGTACCAGTTACACGTAATGTCCCCCAGTATAGTGCCAGTTACACGTGATGTCCCCCAGTATAGTGCCAGTTACACGTAATGTCCCACAGTATAGTACCAGTTACACGTAATGTCCCCAGTATAGTGCCAGTTACACGTAATGTTCCCCAGTATAGTGCCAGTTACACATGTCCCGCAGTATAGTGCCAGTTACACGTAATGTCCCCCAGTATAGTGCCAGTTACACGTAATGTCCCGCAGTATAGTGCCAGTTACACGTAATGTCCCGCAGTATAGTGCCAGTTACACGTAATGTCCCCCAGTATAGTACCAGTTACACGTAATGTCCCGCAGTATAGTGCCAGTTACACGTAATGTCCCCCAGTATAGTGCCAGTTACACGTAATGTCCCACAGTATAGTACCAGTTACACGTAATGTCCCACAGTATAGTGCCAGTTACACGTAATGTCCCCCAGTATAGTACCAGTTACACGTAATGTCCCCCAGTATAGTGCCAGTTACACGTAATGTCCCCAGTATAGTGCCAGTTACACGTAATGTCCCCAGTGTAGTGTCAGTTACACATAATGTCCCCAGTATAGTACCAGTTACACGTAATGTCCCCCAGTATAGTACCAGTTACACGTAATGTTCCCCAGTATAGTGCCAGTTACACGTAATGTCCCCCAGTATAGTGCCAGTTACACGTAATGTCCCCAGTATAGTGCCAGTTACACGTAATGTCCCCAGTATAGTGTCAGTTACACATAATGTCCCCAGTATAGTACCAGTTACACGTAATGTCCCCCAGTATAGTACCAGTTACACGTAATGTTCCCCAGTATAGTGCCAGTTACACGTAATGTCCCCAGTATAGTGCCAGTTACACGTAATGTCCCCAGTATAGTGTCAGTTACACATAATGTCCCCAGTATAGTACCAGTTACACGTAATGTCCCCCAGTATAGTACCAGTTACACGTAATGTTCCCCAGTATATTGCCAGTTACACGTAATGTCCCCTAGTATAGTGCCAGTTACACATAATGTCCCCAGTATAGTACCAGTTACACGTAATGTCCCCCAGTATAGTACCAGTTACACGTAATGTTCCCAGTATAGTGCCAGTTACACGTAATGTCCCCCAGTATAGTACCAGTTACACGTAATGTTCCCCAGTATAGTGCCAGTTACACGTAATGTCCCCAGTATAGTGCCAGTTACACGTAATGTCCCCAGTATAGTGTCAGTTACACATAATGTCCCCAGTATAGTACCAGTTACACGTAATGTCCCCCAGTATAGTACCAGTTACACGTAATGTTCCCCAGTATAGTGCCAGTTACACGTAATGTCCCCCAGTATAGTGCCAGTTACACATAATGTCCCCAGTATAGTACCAGTTACACGTAATGTCCCCCAGTATAGTGCCAGTTACATGTAATCTCCCCCAGTATAGTGCCAGTTACACGTAATGTCCCCCAGTATAGTGCCAGTTACACGTAATGTCCCACAGTATAGTACCAGTTACACGTAATGTCCCCAGTATAGTGCCAGTTACACGTAATGTCCCACAGTATAGTACCAGTTACACGTAATGTCCCCCAGTATAGTGCCAGTTACATGTAATCTCCCCCAGTATAGTGCCAGTTACACGTAATGTCCCACAGTATAGTACCAGTTACACGTAATCTCCCCCAGTATAGTGCCAGTTACACGTAATGTCCCACAGTATAGTACCAGTTACACGTAATCTCCCCCAGTATAGTGCCAGTTACACGTAATGTCCCACAGTATAGTACCAGTTACACGTAATCTCCCCCAGTATAGTGCCAGTTACACGTAATGTCCCACAGTATAGTACCAGTTACACGTAATCTCCCCCAGTATAGTGCCAGTTACACATAATGTCCTTGCTTATTTGGTGGACAAGAATTAAGATGAAGTAAAAGTGACCTTCCTTCATCATTCGTCTATCCAAGGAAGCCTGATGTACTATGGATACCTCTAATAGATGTCTTATGCAAAGTCCACCCTATAACTCCAACTGGAAGAATTTATGTCTCCTGATGACACTTTAAAATGCACGGAGGCATTGTCAAACTATCTTCAGCTACTGTAACATTGTTGACTGACTAATACAATGTCAAGTGTTTCTGTTCAACTTGATTTATATAATTAAACGAATGAAGCCATCAATATTACCTATTACTACTCGTAATACACCCGGCTTTTCTGAGTAAACTACCTAAATATGAACCCATTATCCTCCCACTTCTAAATTTTGACAAACATTTAACATTAGTATAGACTATTTCCTGAATTTTCTTTTTACTTCTTTGTCGATGCAATTTTTGAGATAATTATGATCAAAAATTTCAGTTTGAATTTGGAAAAAGTTTTTCCTCGCAAACCCTATTGTGTTGCACATCATAGGAAAGGGCATAAAGAGCACAGTACAATGACGCGACTACCACCTCTCTAGCTTACTTAGGGGGGCTGATATGGCGATTTGAACATATGCTGGTTGTGCGTTTTTGACAGATTTTTGAAAACTTTACATCAGCATAATGTGGGAACGGCAGAAGATATTTACATTATAATTTGTATTTTTCTTAGACTACATATTCTCTCCATATACCAAATTTTAGCAAAATCTGAGCTGGTGAGATAAAATCAGTGTTGATTTGACACAAAATGACCCAAATATCACAATAAGGAGCAATTTGCACAAAATGCAGAACTACACTGACTATTCACACAGCACACATAAGGAAAATAAGTGTAAGACAGGAGAATCACAGCATACATAAGGAAAATAAGTGTAAGACAGGAGTATCACAGCACACATAGGGAAAATAAGTGTAAGACAGGAGTATCACAGCACACATAGGGAAAATAAGTGTAAGACAGGAGTATCACAGCACACATAGGGAAAATAAGTGTAAGACAGGAGTATCACAGCATACATAGGGAAAATAGGTGTAAGACAGGAGTATCACAGCATACATAGGGAAAATAAGTGTAAGACAGGAGTATCACAGCACACATAGGGAAAATAAGTGTAAGACAGGAGTATCACAGCATACATAGGGAAAATAAGTGTAAGATAGGAGTATCACAGCATACATAGGGAAAATAAGTGTAAGACAGGAGTATCACAGCACACATAGGGAAAATAAGTGTAAGACAGGAGTATCACAGCACACATAGGGAAAATAAGTGTAAGACAGGAGTATCACAGCACACATAGGGAAAATAAGTGTAAGACAGGAGTATCACAGCACACATAGGGAAAATAAGTGTAAGACAGGAGTATCACAGCACACATAGGGAAAATAAGTGTAAGACAGGAGAATCACAGCACACATAGGGAAAATAAGTGTAAGACAGGAGTATCACAGCATACATAGGGAAAATAAGTGTAAGACAGGAGTATCACAGCATACATAGGGAAAATAAGTGTAAGACAGGAGTATCACAGCACACATAGGGAAAATAAGTGTAAGACAGGAGTATCACAGCATACATAGGGAAAATAAGTGTAAGACAGGAGTATCACAGCACACATAGGGAAAATAAGTGTAAGACAGGAGTATCACAGCATACATAGGGAAAATAAGTGTAAGACAGGAGTATCACAGCACACATAGGGAAAATAAGTGTAAGACAGGAGTATCACAGCATACATAGGGAAAATAAGTGTAAGACAGGAGTATCAACGCACACATAGGGAAAATAAGTGTAAGACAGGAGTATCACAGCACACATATGGAAAATAAGTGTAAGACAGGAGTATAACAGCACACATAGGGAAAATAAGTGTAAGACAGGAGTATAACAGCACACATAGGGAAAATAAGTGTAAGACAGGAGTATCACAGCACACATAGGGAAAATAAGTGTAAGACAGGAGTATCACAGCATACATAGGGAAAATAAGTGTAAGACAGGAGTATCAACGCACACATAGGGAAAATAAGTGTAAGACAGGAGTATCACAGCACACATAGGGAAAATAAGTGTAAGACAGGAGTATCACAGCACACATAGGGAAAATAAGTGTAAGACAGGAGTATAACAGCACACATAGGGAAAATAAGTGTAAGACAGGAGTATCACAGCACACATAGGGAAAATAAGTGTAAGACAGGAGTATAACAGCACACATAGGGAAAATAAGTGTAAGACAGGAGTATCACAGCACACATAGGGAAAATAAGTGTAAGACAGGAGTATCACAGCACACATAGGGAAAATAAGTGTAAGACAGGAGTATCACAGCATACATAGGGAAAATAAGTGTAAGACAGGAGTATCAACGCACACATAGGGAAAATAAGTGTAAGACAGGAGTATCACAGCACACATAGGGAAAATAAGTGTAAGACAGGAGTATCACAGCATACATAGGGAAAATAAGTGTAAGACAGGAGTATCACAGCACACATAGGGAAAATAAGTGTAAGACAGGAGTATCACAGCACACATAGGGAAAATAAGTGTAAGACAGGAGTATCACAGCACACATAGGGAAAATAAGTGTAAGACAGGAGTATCACAGCATACATAGGGAAAATAAGTGTAAGACAGGAGTATCACAGCACACATAGGGAAAATAAGTGTAAGACAGGAGTATAACAGCACACATAGGGAAAATAAGTGTAAGACAGGAGTATCACAGCACACATAGGGAAAATAAGTGTAAGACAGGAGTATCACAGCACACATAGGGAAAATAAGTGTAAGACAGGAGTATCACAGCACACATAGGGAAAATAAGTGTAAGACAGGAGTATCACAGCACACATAGGGAAAATAAGTGTAAGACAGGAGTATCACAGCACACATAGGGAAAATAAGTGTAAGACAGGAGTATAACAGCACACATAGGGAAAATAAGTGTAAGACAGGAGTATCACAGCACACATAGGGAAAATAAGTGTAAGACAGGAGTATCACAGCATACATAGGGAAAATAAGTGTAAGACAGGAGTATCACAGCATACATAGGGAAAATAAGTGTAAGACAGGAGTATCACAGCATACATAGGGAAAATAAGTGTAAGACAGGAGTATCACAGCACACATATGGAAAATAAGTGTAAGACAGGAGTATCACAGCACACATAGGGAAAATAAGTGTAAGACAGGAGTATCACAGCATACATAGGGAAAATAAGTGTAAGACAGGAGTATCACAGCACACATAGGGAAAATAAGTGTAAGACAGGAGTATCACAGCATACATAGGGAAAATAAGTGTAAGACAGGAGTATCACAGCACACATAGGGAAAATAGGTGTAAGACAGGAGTATCACAGCATACATAGGGAAAATAAGTGTAAGACAGGAGTATCACAGCATACATAGGGAAAATAAGTGTAAGACAGGAGTATCACAGCACACATAGGGAAAATAAGTGTAAGACAGGAGTATCACAGCACACATAGGGAAAATAAGTGTAAGACAGGAGTATCACAGCACACATAGGGAAAATAAGTGTAAGACAGGAGTATCACAGCATACATAGGGAAAATAAGTGTAAGACAGGAGTATCAACGCACACATAGGGAAAATAAGTGTAAGACAGGAGTATCACAGCACACATAGGGAAAATAAGTGTAAGACAGGAGTATCACAGCACACATAGGGAAAATAAGTGTAAGACAGGAGTATCACAGCACACATAGGGAAAATAAGTGTAAGACAGGAGTATAACAGCACACATAGGGAAAATAAGTGTAAGACAGGAGTATCACAGCACACATAGGGAAAATAAGTGTAAGACAGGAGTATCACAGCACACATAGGGAAAATAAGTGTAAGACAGGAGTATCACAGCACACATAGGGAAAATAAGTGTAAGACAGGAGTATCACAGCACACATAGGGAAAATAAGTGTAAGACAGGAGTATCACAGCACACATAAGGAAAATAAGTGTAAGACAGGAGTATCACAGCACACATAGGGAAAATAAGTGTAAGACAGGAGTATCACAGCACACATAGGGAAAATAAGTGTAAGACAGGAGTATCACAGCATACATAGGGAAAAATAAGAATTTACTCACCGGTAATTCTATTTCTCGTAGTCCATAGTGGATGCTGGGAACTCCGTAAGGACCATGGGGATTATACCAAAGCTCCCAAACGGGCGGGAGAGTGCGGATGACTCTGCAGCACCGCATGAGCAAACTCAAGGTCCTCCTCAGCCAGGGTATCAAACTGGTAGACTCTTGCAAAAGTGTTTGAACCCGACCAAGTAACAGCTCGGCAAATTTGTAAAGCCGAGACCCCTCGGGCAGCCGCCCAAGAAGAGCCCACTTTACTCGTGGAATGGGCTTTTACAGATTTAGGGTGCGCCAGTCCAGCCGCAGAATGTGCAAGTTGAATCGTGCTACAGATCCAGCGAGCAATAGTCTGCTTAGAAGCAGGAGCACCCAGCTTGTTGGGTGCATACAGGATAAATAGCGAGTCAGTTTTCCTGACTCCAGCCGTCCTGGAAACATATACTTTTCAGGGCCCTGACTACGTCCAGTAACTTGGAATCCTCCAAGTCCCAAGTAGCCGCAGGCACCACAATAGGTTGGTTCACATGAAAAACTGATACCACCTTAGGAAGGAATTGGGAACGAGTCCTCAATTCCGCCTTATCCATATAAAAAAATCAGATAAGGGCTTTTGCATGACAAAGCCGCCAATTCTGATACACGCCTGGCCGACGCCAAGGCCAACAGCATGACCACTTTCCACGTGAGGTATTGTAGCTCCACGGATTTAAGTGGCTCAACCCAATGCGACTTCAGGAAATCCAACACCACGTTGAGATCCCACGGTGCCACTGGAGGCACAAACGGGGGCTGACTATGCAGCACTCCCTTAACAAAAGTCTGAACTTCAGGCAGTGAAGCCAGTTCTATTTTGGAAGAAAATCGATAGAGCCGAAATCTGGACCTTAATGGAACCCTATTTTAGGCCCATAGTCACCCCTGACTGTAGGAAGTGCAGAAATCGACCTAGCTGAAATTCCTCCTTTTGGGCCTTCCTGGCCTCACAGCACGCAACATATTTCCGCCATATGCGGTGATAATGGTTTGCGTTCACTTCTTTCCTAGCTTTAATTAGCATAGGGATAACTTCCTCCGGAATGCCCTTGTCCTTCAGGATCCGGCGTTCAACCGCCATGCCGTCAAACGCATCCGCGGTACGTCTTGGAACAGACAGGCCCCCTGCTGCAGCAGGTCCAGTCTGAGCGGCAGAGGCCATGGGTCCTCTGAGATAATTTCTTGGAGTTCAGGGTACCAAGCTCTTCTTGGCCAATCCGGAACAATTAGTATAGTTCTTACTCCTCTCCTTCTTATTATTCTCATTACCCTGGGTAAGAGAGGCAGAGAAGGGAACACATACACCGACTGGTACACCCACGGTGTTACCAGAGCATCCACAGCTATCGCCTGAGGGTCCCTTGACCTGGCGCAATATCTTTGTAGCTTTTTGTTGAGGCGGGACGCCATCATGTCCACCTGTGCCTTTCCCAACGGTGTACAATCATTTGGAAGACTTCTGGATGAAGTCCCCACTCTCCCGGGTGGAGGTCGTGTCTGCTGAGAATGTCTGCTTCCCAGTTGTCCACTCCGGGAATGAACACTGCTGACAGTGCTAACACACGATTTTCCGCCCTTCGGAGAATCCTTGTGGCTTCTGCCATCGCCATCCTGCTTCTTGTGCCGCCCTGTCGGTTTACATGAGCGACCGCCGTGATGTTGTCTGACTGGATCAGCACCGGCCGGTGTTGAAGCAGGGGTCTAGCCTGACTTAGGGCATTGTAAATGGCCCTTAGTTCCAGAATATTTATGTGTAGGGAAGTCTCCTGACTTTCCCATAGTCCTTGGAAGTTTCTTCCCTGTGTGATTGCCCCACAGCCTCGAAGGCTGGCATCCGTGGTCACCAGGACCCAGTCCTGTATGCCGAATCTGTGGCCCCCTAGAAGATGAGCACTCTGCAGCCACCACAACAGCGAAACCCTGGCCCTTGGAGACAGGGTTATCCGCCGATGCATCTGAAGATGCGACCCAGACCACTTGTCCAACAGATCCCACTGGAAGATCCTTGCATGGGACCTGGCGAATGGAATTTCTTTGTAAGAAGCTACCATCTTTCCCAGGGCTCGCGTGCATTGATGCACCGACACCTGTATTTGTATTAGGAGGTCTTTGTCTAGAGACGACAACTCCTTGGACTTCTCCTCCGGGAGAAACCCTTTTTATCCTGTTCTGTGTCCAGAACCATACCCAGGAACAGTAGACGCGTCGTAGGAACCAGCTGCGACTTTGGAATATTCAGAATCCAGCCGTGCTGTTGTAGCACTTCCCGAGATAGTGCTACTCCGACGAACAACTGCTCCCTGGACCTCGCCTTTATAAGGAGATCGTCTAAGTACGGGATAATTATTTCGGCCATTACCTTGGTAAATACCCTCGGTGCCGGGGACAGACCAACGGCAACGTCTGGAATTGGTAATGACAATCCTGTACCACAATTTTGAGGTACTCCTGGTGAAGAGGGTAAATAGGGACATGCAGGTAAGCATCCTTGATGTCCAGTGATACCATGAAATTCTCCAGGCTTGCAATAATCGCCCTGAGCGATTCCATTTTGAACTTGAACCTTCGTATATAAGTGTTCAAGGATTTCTATTTTAGAATGGGTCTCACCGAACCGTCTGGTTTCGGTACCACAACATTTTGGAATAGTAACCCCCGGCCTTGTTGAAGGAGGGGTACCTTGATTTCACCTGCTGGAAGTACAGCTTGTGAATTGCCGCCAGTACTACCTCCCTTTCTCCGAGGGCAGCAGGCAAGGCTGATGTGAGGTAACGGCGAGGGGGAGTCGCCTCGAACTCCAGCCTGTATCCCTGTGATACTACTTGCAGAACCTAGGGATCCACCTGTGGGCAAGCCCACTGGTCCCTGAAGTTCCCGAGACGCGCCCCCACCGCACCTATCTCCACCTGTGGAGCCCCAGCATCATGCGGTGGACTCAGAGGAAGCGGGGGAAGATTTTTGATCCTGGGAACTGGCTGTCTGGTGCAGCTTTTTCCTTCTTCCCTTGTCTCTGTGCAGAAAGGAAGCGCCTTTGACCCGCTTGCTTTTCTGAAGCCGAAAGGACTGTACCTGAAAATACGGTGCTTTCTTAGGCTGTGAGGAAACCTGAGGTAAAAAATTTTCTTCCCAGCTGTTGCTGTGGATACGAGGTCCCAGAGACCATCCCCAAACAATTCCTCACCCTTATAAGGCAGAATCTCCATGTGCCTTTTAAAGGCAGCATCACCTGTCCACTGCCGGGTCTCTAATACCCTCCTGGCAGAATGGACATTGCATTAATTCTGGATGCCAGCCGGCAAATATCCCTCTGTGCATCCTTCATATATAAGACGACGTCTTTAATATGCTCTATGTTAGCAAAATATTATCCCTGTTTAGGGTATTAATATTATCTGACAGGGTATCAGACCACGCTGCAGCAGCACTATTTATGCTGAGGCAAATGCAGGTCTCAGTATAGTACCTGAGTGTGTATATACAGACTTCAGGATAGCCTCCTGCTTTTTATCAGCAGGCTCCTTCAAAGTGGCCGTATCCCAAGACGGCAGTGCCACCTTTTTTGACAAACGTGTGAGCGCCTTATCCACCCTAGGGGATATCTCCCAACGTGACCTATCCTCTGGCGGGAAAAGGTACGCCAGCAGTAACTTTTTAGAAATTACCATTTTCTTATCGGGGGAACCCACGCTCTTTACACACTTCATTCACTCATCTGATGGGGGAACAAAACACTGGCTGCTTTTTCTCCCCAAACATAAAACCCCTTTTATGTGGTACATGGGTTCATATCAGAAATGTGTAACACATTTTTCATTGCCGAGATCATGCAACGGATGTTCCTAGTGGATTGTGTATATGTCTCAACCTCGTCGACACTGGAGTCAGACTCCGTGCCGACATCTGTGTCTGCCATCTGAGGTAACGGGCGTATTTTTTTGAGCCCCTGGTGGCCTTTGAGACGCCTGGGCAGGCGCGGGCTGAGAAGCCGGAGGTCCCACAGCTGTTACGTCATCCAGCCTTTTATGTAAGGAGTTGACACTGTCGGTTAATACCTTCCACCTATCCATCCACTCTGATGTCGGCCCCACAGGGGGCGACATCCCATTTATCGGCCTCTGCTCCGCCTCCACGTAACCTTCCTCATCCAACATGTCGACACAGCCGTACCGACACACCGCACACACAGGGAATGCTCTGACTGAGGACAGGACCCCACAAAGTCCTTTGGGGAGACAGAGAGAGAGTATGCCAGCACACACCAGAGCGCTATATAATGCAGGGATTAACACTATAACTGAGTGATTTTTCCCCCAATAGCTGCTTGTATACACATATTGCGCCTAAATTTAGTGCCCCCCCTCTCTTTTTAACCCTTTGAGCCTGAAAACTACAGGGGAGAGCCTGGGGAGCTGTCTTCCAGCTGCACTGTGAAGAAAAAATGGTGCCAGTGTGCTGAGGGAGATAGCCCCGCCCCTTTTTCGGCGGACTTTTCTCCCGCTTTTTTTATGGATTCTGGCAGGGGTAATTTATCACATATATAGCCCTGGGACTATATATTGTGATGATTTGCCAGCCAAGGTGTATTATATTGCCCTCAGGGCGCCCCCCCCCAGCGCCCTGCACCCATCAGTGACCGGAGTGTGAGGTGTGCATGAGGAGCAATGGCGCACAGCTGCAGTGCTGTGCGCTACCTTGTTGAAGACAGAAGTCTTCTGCCGCCGATTTTCCGGAACACTTCTTGCTTCTGGCTCTGTAAGGGGGCCGGCGGCGTGGCTCCGGGACCGAACATCGAGGTCGGGTCCTGTGGTCGATTCCTCTGGAGCTAATGGTGTCCAGTAGCCTAAGAAGCCCAAACTACCACCTGTTAGGTAGGTTCGCTTCTTCTCCCCTTAGTCCCTCGTAGCAGTGAGTCTGTTGCCAGCAGATCTCACTGTAAAATAATAAACCTAAAATATACTTTCTTTCTAGGAGCTCAGGAGAGCCCCTAGTGTGCATCCAGCTCAGCCGGGCACAGAAATCTAACTGAGGTCTGGAGGAGGGTCATAGTGGGAGGAGCCAGTGCACACCAGGTAGTCCTAAAGCTTTCTTTAGTTGTGCCCAGTCTCCTGCGGAGCCGCTATTCCCCATGGTCCTTACGGAGTCCCAGCATCCACTTAGGACGTCAGAGAAATACAAATTTTTGCGCCTAAATTTATGTGCCCCCCCCTCTCTTTTCACCCTTTGTGTACCAGGATACTGCAGGGGAGAGCCTGGGGAGCTTCCTTCCAGCGCAGCTGTGAAGAGAAAATGGCGCTGGTGTGCTGAGGAAGAAGGCCCGGCCCCCTCAGCGGCGGGCTTCTGTCCTGTTTCTGACTAAAAATGGCGGGGGTTTTACACATATACAGTCACAGACTGTATTATGTGTATATAATGCCAAAAGGTATACTTATTGCTGCCCAGGGTGCCAGATTCTAACTGAGGTCTGGAGGAGGGGCATAGAGGGAGGAGCCAGTGCACACCAGATAGTACCTAATCTTTCTTTTAGAGTGCCCAGTCTCCTGCGGAGCCCGTCTATTCCCCATGGTCCTTACGGAGTTCCCAGCATCCACTAGGACGTCAGAGAAATAAGTGTAAGACAGGAGTATCACAGCATACATAAGGAAAATAAGTGTAAGACAGGAGTATCACCAGAGCCGACCATAGGCATAGGCAGACTAGGCATGCCTAGGGGCATCAGCAGCTTCTGCTGATTAAAATGATATGTGGCATGCCTATATTCTGTGTGTAGCATTTCATATGCAGATATAGCCACAGTCGCACACAGTATATAGGCATGCCGCATATCATTTTAATCAGCAGAATCTGCTTGTGCATCCTAGCCACATAGCAATGCAATAAGATGCATTTTCATTAAAATAATGTGCCCGATGTTTGCATTGAGGCAAGATTTATGAGGACACATCTGTTTCAAAGCAGAGGCAGAGGTCACAGTGTTAGTGGCAGTGTGAGTGCTGTGTGCATGTGAGTGGGTTGGTTGTGCAGTAGTGTTCAGAATATGTGTAAGGAGCATTATGTGTGTCATGTAAAAATAAGAATTTACTTACCGATAATTCTATTTCTCGTAGTCCGTAGTGGATGCTGGGAACTCCGTAAGGACCATGGGGAATAGCGGCTCCGCAGGAGACTGGGCACAAAAAGAAAGCTTTAGGACTAGCTGGTGTGCACTGGCTCCTCCCCCTATGACCCTCCTCCAAGCCTCAGTTAGGATACTGTGCCCGGACGAGCGTACACAATAAGGAAGGATTTTGAATCCCGGGTAAGACTCATACCAGCCACACCAATCACACCATATAACTTGTGATATGAAACCCAGTTAACAGCATGATAACAGAGGAGCCTCTGAATAGATGGCTCACAACAAAAACCCGATTAGTTAACAATAACTATGTACAAGTATTGCAGACAATCCGCACTTGGGATGGGCGCCCAGCATCCACTACGGACTACGAGAAATAGAATTATCGGTAAGTAAATTCTTATTTTCTCTGACGTCCTAGTGGATGCTGGGAACTCCGTAAGGACCATGGGGATTATACCAAAGCTCCCAAACGGGCGGGAGAGTGCGGATGACTCTGCAGCACCGAATGAGAGAACTCCAGGTCCTCCTCAGCCAGGGTATCAAATTCATAGAATTTTGCAAACGTGTTTGCCCCTGACCAAGTAGCTGCTCGGCAAAGTTGTAAAGCCGAGACCCCTCGGGCAGCCGCCCAAGATGAGCCCACCTTCCTTGTGGAATGGGCTTTTATTGATTTAGGCTGCGGTCATCCCACCGCAGAATGCGCCAGCTGAATAGTGCTACAAATCCAGCGCGCAATAGACTGCTTAGAAGCAGGAGCACCCAGCTTGTTGGGTGCCATCAGGATAAACAGCGAGTCAGTTTTCCTGACTCCAGCCGTCCTGGAAAAATAAAATTTTCAGGGCCCTGACTACGTCCAGCAACTTGGAATCCTCCAAGTCCCTAGTAGCCGCAGGCACCACAATAGGTTGGTTCAAGTGAAAACCTGAGACCACCTTTGGGAGAAACTGAGGACGAGTCCTCAACTCTGCCCTATCCATATAGAAAATCAGATAAGGGCTTTTACATGACAAAGCCGCCAATTCTGACACACGCCTGGCCAAGGCCAAGGCCAACAGCATGACCACTTTCCACGCGAGATACTTTAGCTCCATGGTTTTAAGTGGCTCAACCAATGCGACTTTAGGAAATCCAACACCACGTTGAGATCCAAAAAGTGCCACAGGAGGCACAAAAGGAGGCTGAATATGTAGTACTCCTTTAACCAAAGTCTGAACTTCAGGCAGTGAAGCCAGTTCTTTCTGGAAGAAAATCGACAGAGCCGAAATCTGGACCTTGATGGACCCCAATTTGAGGCCCAAACGTCACTCCTGCTTGCAGGAAGTGCAGGAATCGACATAGTTGAAATTCCTCCGTCGGGCCCTTCATGGCCTCCCACCAAGCAACAAATTTTCGCCCAACGCGGCGATAATGTCTTGCGGTGACATCCTTCCTGGCTATGATCAGGGTAGGGATGACTTCCTTCGGAATACCCTTTTCCTTTAGGATCCGGTGTTCTACCGCCATGCCGTCAAACGCAGCCGCGGTAAGTCTTGGAACCGACAAGGTCCCTGCTGCAGCAGGTCTTGTCTAAGCGGCAGAGGCCAAGGGTCCTCTGTCAGCATCTCTTGAAGTTCCGGGTACCAAGCTCTTCATGGCCAATCCGGAACCCCGAGTATGGTTTTCACACCTCGCCTTCTTATTATTCTCAGTACCTTGGGTATGAGAGGTAGAGGAGGAGACACATAAACCGACTGGTACACCCACATAGTGACCCATAAACGACCCATAGTGACCCATAAACGACTGGTGTCACTAGAGCGTCCCCAGCGATCGCCTGAGGGTCCCTTGACCTGGCGCAATATCTTTTCAACTTCTTGTTGAGGCGGGACGCCATCATGTCCACCCGTGGTCATTCCCAACGGTTTACCCGCATTTGGAAAACTTCTGAATGAAGTCCCCATTCTCCTGGGTGTAGGTCGCCCATCGGAGAATCCTTGTGGCTTCTGCCATCGCCATCCTGCTTCTTGTGCCGCCCTGTCTGTTTACATGGGCGACCGCCGTGATGTCGTCTGATTGGATCAGTACCGGCTGGTTCTGAAGCAGGGGCCTTGCTTGGCTTAGGGCATTGTAAATGGCCCTTCGCTGCAGAATATTTATGTGAAGCGAAATCTCCTTGGAAATTTCTTCCCTGTGTGACTGCACCCCAGCCCCGAAGGCTGGCATCCGTGGTCACCAGGACCCAGTCCTGTATTCCGAATCTGCGGCCCTCTAGTAGATGAGCCCTCTGCAGCCACCACAGCAGCGACACCCTGTTTCTTGCTGACAGGGTTATCCGCTGTTGTATCTGTAGATGGGACCCGGACCATTAGTCCCACAGGTCCCACTGGAACGTCCTTGCGTGGAGTCTTCCGAATGGAATTATGCTTCGTACAAAGCTACCATTTTTCCCAGGACTCGTGTGCATTGATGTACCGACACCTGTCCTGGTTTTAGGATGTCTCTGACTAGAGATGACAACTCCTCGGCTTTTTCCACTGGAAGAAAACACTCTTTTCTGGTCTGCGTTCAGAAACATTCCCAGGAACAGAAGACGTGTCGTCGGGACCAGCTGTGACTTTGGAATATTGAGAATCCAGTCGTGCTGTTGTAGCACTTCCCGAGAGAGTGCTACCCCCACTACCAACTGTTCTTTGGACCTCGCCTTTATCAGGAGATCGTCCAAGTACGGGATAATAAAAACTTCCTTCTTGCAAAGGAGTATCATCACTTCTGCCATTACCTAGGTAAAGACCTTCGGTGCCGTGGACAATTCCACCGGCCGCGTCTGGAACTGATAGT
Source organism: Pseudophryne corroboree (assembly GCF_028390025.1). Classification (NCBI taxonomy): domain Eukaryota; kingdom Metazoa; phylum Chordata; class Amphibia; order Anura; family Myobatrachidae; genus Pseudophryne; species Pseudophryne corroboree. The sequence goes on along the minus strand of NW_026967598.1, from coordinate 18,429 downwards.
GACAGTCCTGTACCACATATCTGAGGTACTCCTGGTGAGGAGGGTAAATGGGGACATGCAGGTACGCATCCTTGATGTCCAGGGAGACCCTGTAATCCCCCTCGTCCAGGCTCGTAATATCCGCCCTGAGCGATTCCATCTTGAACTTGAATTTTCTGATATAAAAGTTCAAGTATTTTAATTTAAAGATGGGTCTCACCGAAACGTTTCGGTACCATAACCACTGTGGAATAGTAACCCCTTCCTTGCTGAAGGAGGGGCACCTTGACAATCACTTGTTGTGATTATAGTGTTGAATATCCACCAACACCGTCTCCCTGGCAGAGGGAGGTGCCGGTAAGGCAGATTTTAGGAAACGGCGGGGGGAAGAACGTCTCGAACTCCAGCCTGTACCCTTGAGATACTACTTGAAGGACCCAGGGATCCATGTGAGAGAGCCCACTGTCCGCTGAAATTTCTGAGACGGGCCCCCACCGTACCCGGGTCCGCCTGAGCAGCCCCCGCACCATGCTGTGGACCTACCGGACGCAGGGAGGACTTCTGCTCTTGGGAACTAGCTGTGTGTTGCAGCTTTTTCCTCTACCTTTGCCTCTCGGCAGAAAGGATGAGCCTCTAGCCCTCTTGCTTTTCTGGGGCCGAAAGGACTGTACTTGATGATACGGTGCTTTCTTTTGTTGTGGGGTAGCCTGTGGCAAAAAAATCGATTTCCCAACAGTAGCTGTGGATTCGAGGTCTGAAAAACCATCCCCAAACAGTTTTACCCCCTTATAGGGCAACTTCCATGTGCCGATTCGAGTCGGCATCGCCTGACCATTGCCAAGTCCATAACCCCCGTCTGGCGGCAATGGACCTAGCGCTTATTTTTGATGCCAGCCGGCAAATATCCCTCTGTGCATCACGCATGTATAAGACCACGTATTTTATATGCTCTATTTTCAGAAAAATATTGTCCCTATCCATAGTTATTTTCCGACAGGGAATCTGACCACGCAGCGGGAGCACTGCACATCCATGCCGAAGCAACGGCTGGTCGCAATATAATGCCCTAGTGTGTGACTATATCTTATAGGGTAACCTCCTGCTTTCTATCAGCAGGTCCCTTCAGGGCGGCCGTATCCGGAGACGGTAGTGCCACCTTTTCTGATAAGCGTGTAAGCGCTGTATCTACCCTATGGGGTGTTTCCCCGCGTGACCTATCCTCTGGCGGGAAAAGGTACGCTGCCAATAACCGTTTTAGAAATTATCAATTTCTTACTGGGGGAAGACCACTCTTCCTCACACACCTCATTTAATTTCTCAGATGCAGGAAAAACTACTAATAGTTTTCTCTCACCAAACACAATACCCTTTTATGTGGTACCTGGGGTATAATCATAAATGTGTAAAACATTTTTCATTGCCTCAATCCTGTAACGGGTGGACCTATTTGGAGGGTACACCAGTCTCATCGACGTCGACACTGGAGTCAGTATCCGTGTCGACATCTGTGTCTGTTATCTGAGGTAGCGGGCGATTTTAGAGCCCCCCATGACATTTGAGACGCTGGAACAGGCACAAGCTGAGTAGCCGGCTGTTCTGTGTCGTCGACCTTTTATGTAAGGAGTTGACACTTTCACGTAATCCTTCCATAAGTTCAACCACACCGGTGTCGACCCCGCAGGGGGTGACAACATATTTACAGGCATTCGCTCCGCCTCCACCTCATTATCCTCCACATACCTGTCGACACAGCCGTACCGACACACAGCACACACACAGGGAATGCTCTGATAGAGGACAGGACCCCACAAAGCCCTTTGGGGAGACAGAGGGAGAGTATGCCAGCACACACCAGGGCGCTATATATCACAGGGATAGCACCTATAAAAAGTGTTTTCCCTTATAGCTGCATATACCTTTTTTGCAGACTTTTCTCCCGCATTTTTATGGATTCTGGCAGGGGTTAATGTACATCCATATAGCCCTGGGGGTAATATGTGATGTATTTTTGCCAGCCAAGGTGTTAATATTGCTGCTCAGGGCGCCCCCCCCCCAGCGCCCTGCACCCTCAGTGACCGGAGTGTGAAGTGTGAGAGGAGCAATGGCGCACAGCTGCAGTGCTGTGCGCTACCTTGATGAAGACTGATGTCTTCTGCCGCCGATTTTCCGGACCTCTTCTTGCTTCTGGCTCTGTAAGGGGGCCGGCGGCGCGGCTCTGGGACCGGACTCCGAGGCTGGGCCTGTGTTCGATCCCTCTGGAGCTAATGGTGTCCAGTAGCCTAAGAAGCCCAAGCTGGCTGCAAGCAGGCAGGTTCGCTTCTTCTCCCCTTAGTCCCTCGATGCAGTGAGCCTGTTGCCAGCAGGTCTCACTGAAAATAAAAAACCTAAAACTAACTTTTATCTAAGAAGCTCAGGAGAGCCCCCTAGATTGCACCCTGCTCGGTCGGGCACAAAAATCTAACTGAGGCTTGGAGGAGGGTCATAGGGGGAGGAGCCAGTGCACACCAGGTAGTCCTAAAGCTTTCTTTTTGTGCCCAGTCTCCTGCGGAGCCGCTATTCCCCATGGTCCTTACGGAGTTCCCAGCATCCACTAGGACGTCAGATAAAATGTATTAATAATGTGCAACATATGTGTAAGGGGCACTGTGTGTCATTATGTGTATAAGGGCATTAATAATGTGCAGCATATGTGTAACAGGGTACTACTGTATGTGTGTCATTTTGTGTATAGGGGCACTAATAATGTGCAGCAAATTTGTAGGGGGCACTATGCATGCCATTATGTGTATAAGGGCATTAATAATGTGCGGCATATGTGTAACAGACATTATGTGTAAAAGGGCATTAATAAAGGTTGTCATAATGTGTAAGGTGCATTATGTTTATAAGGACATTAATAATGTATCTCATATGTGCAAGGGGCATTACTGTGTGGAATTATGTGTATAAATGCATTACTAATGTGTGGCATTATGTGTATAAGGTGCTCTACTATGTGGCGTTGCGTATAGAAAGAGCACTACTGTGTCGTCTAATGTGAATAAAGAGTGATAGGGTGTGGTGTAATGTGAATAAGGAGCAATTCAGTGTGATGTAATGTGAATAAGGGGCTCTACTGTGAGGAGTAACGTTTATAAGGTAAAGTGATACTACTGTGGGATGTAATATGAATTATGGACACTATTGCATGATCAAATGTGAATAAATTTGCAGTACTGTGTGGCGTAATTGGAATTGGGGTTACTACTGTGTGGCCATGCCCCATGCCAGCAAAAACACACTCCTTTTTGGGCTGTGCGCGAAATGTGGGAACTGTTCCTATTTCAAATATAGGGTGTACAAACCCCAAAATATGGACTGCTATGGGTGAGTGGTGATGGTGCTGGGAAAGAGGTGCAAGGTCAGAGGCGGAACCAGCGGTGGCGCTAGGGGGCACCAGCCAAAATCTTGCCTAGGGCATCATATTGGTTAGGGCCGGCTCTGAGTATCACAGCATACATAGGGAAAATAAGTGTAAGACAGGAGTACCACAGCATACATAGGGCAAATAAGTGTAAGACAGGAGTATCACAGCATACATAGGGAAAAATAAGATTTTAAACCTACCGGTAAATATTTTTCTCGTAGTCCGTAGAGGATGCTGGGAACTCCGTAAGGACCATGGGGATAGACGGGCTCTGCAGGAGACATGGGCACTTTAAGAAAGACTTTAGATCTGGGTGTGCACTGGCCCCTCCCTCTATGCCCCTCCTCCAGACCTCAGTTAGAGAAACTGTGCCCAGAGGAGACGGACAGTACGAGGAAAGGATTTTTGTTAATCCAAGGGCAAGATTCATACCAGCCACACCAATCACACCGTATAACTTGTGATAAACTACCCAGTTAACAGTATGAACAACATAGCATCAGTTCAAAACCGATGCAACTAAAACATAACCCTTATTTAAGCAATAACTATATAGAAGTATTGCAGAAGTAGTCCGCACTTGGGACGGGTGCCCAGCATCCTCTACGGACTACGAGAAAAAGATTTACCGGTAGGTTTAAAATCTTATTTTCTCTTACGTCCTAGAGGATGCTGGGGACTCCGTAAGGACCATGGGGATTATACCAAAGCTCCCAAACGGGCGGGAGAGTGCGGATGACTCTGCAGCACCGACTGAGCAAACAGGAGGTCCTCCTCAGCCAGGGTATCAAATTTATAGAACTTTGCAAAGGAGTTTGACCCCGACCAAGTAGCAGCTCGGCTCAGCTGTAGTGCCGAGACCCCTCGGGCAGCCGCCCAAGAAGAGCCCACTTTCCTAGTGGAATGGGCCTTGACCGATTTTGGTAACAGCAATCCAGCCGTAGAATGCGCTTGCTGAATCGTGTTACAGATCCAGCGAGCAATAATCTGCTTTGAAGCAGGGGCACCAATCTTGTTGGTCGCATACAGGATAAACAGTGCTTCTGTTTCTCTGACTCTAGCCGCTCTGGCCACGTAAATTTTCAAAGCCCTCACCACATCAAGGGACTCGTAATCCTCCAAGTCACGCGTAGCCACAGGCACCACAATAGGTTGGTTCATATGAAATTATGAAACCACTTTTGGCAGGAATTGAGGACGGGTCTGCAATTCCGCTCTATCCATATGGAAAACCAGATAGGGGCTTTTATGTGACAAAGCCGCCAAGTCCGACACTCGCCTAGCCGAAGCAAAGGCTAATAACATGACCACCTTCCAAGTGAGATATTTTAACTCTACCGTTTTAAGTGGTTCAAACCAGTGTGACTTAAGGAAACTTAACACCACGTTAAGGTCCCAAGGCTCCACCGGAGGTACAAAAAGGAGGATGAAAATGCAGCACTCCCTTCATAAAAGTCTGAACTTCTGGGAGAGAAGCCAATTCTTTTTGAAAGAAAATGGATAGGGCCGAAATCTGAACCTTAATGGAGCCTAATTTTAGGCCCAAATTCACCCCAGTTTGTAGGAAGTGAAGGAAACGGCCCAGATGGAATTCTTCCGTAGGAGCACTCCTGGCCTCACACCAAGAAACATATTTTCGCCATATACGGTGATAATGTTTAGATGTCACGTTCTTCCTAGCCTTTATCAGCGTAGGAATTACCTCATCCGGAATGCCTTTTTCCGCTAGGATCCGGCGTTCAACCGCCATGCCGTCAAACGCAGCCGCAGTAAGTCTTGGAACAGACATGGCCCCTGTTGCAACAGGTCCTGTCTTAGAGGAAGAGGCCACGGATCTTCTGTAAGCATTTCCTGCAGATCCGGATACCAGGTCCTTCGTGGCCAATCCGGAACAATGAGGATTGTTCTCACTCCTCTTTTCCTTATTATTCTCAACACCTTGGGTATGAGAGGAAGAGGAGAAAATACATAGACTGACTGGAACACCCACGGTGTCACTAGGGCATCTACCGCTACTGCCTGAGGGTCTCTTGACCTGGCGCAATACCTCTGTAGCTTTTTGTTGAGGCGGGACGCCATCATCTCTATCTGTGGCAATCCCCACCGACTTGCAATCTGTGCGAAAACTTCCTGATGAAGTCCCCACTCTCCAGGATGTAGGTCGTGTCTGCTGAGGAAGTCTGCTTCCCAGTTGTCCACTCCCGGAATGAACACTGCTGACAGTGCGCTTACATGATTCTCCGCCCAGCGAAGAATTCTGGTGGCTTCCGCCATCGCCACTCTGCTCCTTGTGCCGCCTTGGCGGTTTACATGAGCTACTGCGGTGACATTGTCTGATTGGATCAGAACCGGTTGGTCGCGAAGTAAGGTCTCCGCTTGACGTAGGGCGCTGTATATGGCCCTTAGTTCAAAGATGTTGATGTGAAGACAAGTCTCTTGACTTGACCAAAGAGCTTGGCAATTTCTTCCCTGTGTGACTGCTCCCCAACCTCGGAGGCTCGCGTCCGTGGTCACCAAGATCCAGTCCTGAATGCCGAACCTGCAGCCCTCGAGAAGGTGAGCACTGTTTAGCCACCATAGGAGATATACCCTCGCCCTGGGGGATAGGGTGATCAACTGATGAATCTGTAGATGTGACCCGGACCACTTGTCCAGTAGGTCCCATTGGAAAGTCCTCGCACGGAACCGGCCGAAGGGAATGGCCTCGTATGATGCCACCATCTTTCCCAGGACTCGAGTGCAGTGATGCACTGACACCTGTCTTGGTCTTCTCTATCTGAAGGTAAACCCATTTCTGGTCCGTATCCAGAATCATACCCAAGAAGGGCAGACGAGTCATAGGAACCAACTGTGACTTCAGGATATTGAGAATCCAGCCGTGTTGCTGTGACACCTTCAGCAAAAGTGACACGCTGTTCAACAACTGCTCTTTTGATCTCGCCCTTATTAGGAGATTGTCCAAGTATGGGATAATTGTGACTCCTTGCTTGCGTAGGAGCACCATCATTTCCGCCAATTACCCTGAAATTGGTAATGACAATACTGTACTGCAATTCTCAGGTACGCCTGACGGGGGGGATAAATGGGAACATGAAGGTATGCAGCCTTTATGTCTAGATACACCATAAAATCTCCCCCTTCCAGGCTGGCGATGATCGCTCTGAGCGATTCCATTTTTAATTTGAACCTTTTCAAGTATAGGTTCAGAGATTTTAATTTTAAAATAGGTCTGACCGAACCGTCCGGTTTCGGGACTACAGCCAAGGTTGAGTAATATCCCCTTTCTTGTTGCAGGAGGGGAACCTTGAGCACCACCAGTTGGAGATACAATGTGTGAATTGTATTTAATATTATCTCCCTTTCTGGGGGAGAAGCCGGTAGATCCGATAAGGAAAACCGTCGAGGAGGTACCTCTTCGAATTCCAGCTCGTAACCCTGAGATTTATCGCCCAGGAATCCACCTGTGAGTGAATTCAGATGTGGCTGAAGAGTCGAAGATGTGCTCCCACTGGGGCGGACTCCCTTAGCGGAGCCCCAGCGTCATGCGGTGGATTTAGTAGAGGCCGGGGAGGACTTCTGTTCATGGGAACTAGCTGTGCCCTTACCTCTGGTAAGAAAGGACACTCCTCGTACTTTCTTGTTTTTCTGCGACCGAAAGGACAGCATTTGATAATTTCGTGCTTTCTTAGGCTTTGAGGGAATATAAGGCAAAAGATCAGAATTACTAGCTATGGCTGTGGAGACCAGGTCCGAGAGCCCTTCTCCACACAATTCCTCAGCCTTGTAAGGTAAAACCTCCATATGCCTCTTTTAGTCGGCATCACCTGTCCATTGCATGTTCCACAGGACACGTCTAGCAGAAATCGACATAGCGTTGACTCTAGAACCCAGTAGACCAATGTCTCTTTGGGCATGTCTTATATATAAGACAGCATCTTTTATATATATATATATATATATATATATATATATATATATATATCCTAGGGTCAATAATATGGTATCCTTATCTAGGGTGTCAATCTCTGCTGATAAGGTATCTGTCTACGCTGCTACAGCGCTATAAACCCATGCCGACACAATCGCCGGTCTGAGTAGTGTACCAGAATGTGCACGCTATCTGCAGGATCCCTGAGGATAGCTGTTAAGTCAGCGCTACCTTTTGGGTAAACGTGTCAATGCCTTGTACACCCTAGGGGAAGATTCCCATCACATCCTGGCCCCAGTAGGGAAAGGATACTGCCTGAGAATTCTTTGTGGGAAGCTGCAGTCTCTTGTCTGGAGATTCCCGCTCTTTTTCCTCATGAGAGGAGGGAAATTTACCTCAGCTTTCTTCCCCTTAAACATGTGTACTCTCGTGTCAGGGACAGATGAGTCATCAGTGATATGCAAATCATCTTTTATTACAATAATCATATATTGAATACTTTTCTGCCATTTTGGCTGTAACTTTGCATTATCGTAGTCGACACTGGAGTCAGACTCCGTGTCGGTATCAGTGTCTATTATTTTGGATAGTGGGCGTTTTGAGACTCTGAAGGTCCCTGCGACAGAGGGACAGACATGGGTAGATTTCCTGTCTGTTCTCTAATCTTTTGTGCAATAAATTTACCTTAGCACTTAATTCCACATATCCAGTCAGGTGTCGGCGTTGTCGACGGAGACACCACACACACACATTTGCTCCATCTCCTTCTTAGGAGAGCCTTTTACCTCAGACTTGTCGACACACGCGTACCGACACACCACACACTCAGGGAACCCTCTTATCTGAAGACAGTTCCCCCACAAGGCCCTTTGGAGAGACAGAGAGAGAGTATGCCAGCACACACCCAGCGCTATATGACCCAGGAAAAAAGCACAGTAATTTAATGTTTTACCCAGTAGCGCTGTTATATATTATCTGCGCCGAATTATGTGCCCCCCCTCTTCTTTAAAATCCTCTTTTCTACCGTGGTATAAGCAGGGGAAAGTCAGGGGAGCTTCCTCTCAGCGGTGCTGTGGAGAAAAAATGGCGCTGGTGAGTGCCGAGGGAGAAGCCCCGCCCCCTCGATGGCGGGCTTCTGTCCCGCTCAAATATACTGTACACTGGCGGGGGCTCTTTATATATACAGTGGTTAGCTGTATATATCCTATTTTGCCAGAAAAGAGATTTACATGCTGCCCAGAGCTCCCTGAAAATAAAAAACCTAACAAATATACTTTCTGACAGGAAACTCAGGAGAGCTCCCTGAAATGCACCCTATCTCCTCTGGGCACAGTAGTAAACTGAGGTCTGGAGGAGGGGCAGAGAGGGAGGGGCAAGTGCACACCCAGATCTAAAGTCTTTCTTAAAGTGCCCATGTCTCCTGCGGAGCCCGTCTATCCCCATGGTCCTTACGGAGTCCCCAGCATCCTCTAGGACGTAAGAGAAATAAGTGTAAGACAGGAGTATCACAGCACACATAGGGAAAATAAGTGTAAGACAGGAGTATCACAGCATACATAGGGAAAATAAGTGTAAGACAGGAGTATCACAGCACACATAGGGAAAATAAGTGTAAGACAGGAGTTTCACAGCATACATAGGGAAAATAAGTGTAAGACAGGAGTATCACAGCACACATAGGGAAAATAGGTGTAAGACAGGAGTATCACAGCATACATAGGGAAAATAAGTGTAAGACAGGAGTATCACAGCCTACATAGGAAAAATAAGTGTAAGACAGGAGTATCACAGCATACATAGGGAAAATAAGTGTAAGACAGGAGTATCACAGCCTACATAGGGAAAATAAGTGTAAGACAGGAGTATCACAGCACACATAGGGAAAATAAGTGTAAGACAGGAGTATCACAGCACACATAGGGAAAATAAGTGTAAGACAGGAGTATCACAGCACACACAGGGAAAATAAGTGTAAGACAGGAGTATCACAGCACACATAGGGAAAATAAGTGTAAGACAGGAGTATCACAGCACACATAGGGAAAATAAGTGTAAGACAGGAGTATCACAGCACACATAGGGAAAATAAGTGTAAGACAGGAGTATCACAGCATACATAGGGAAAATAAGTGTAAGATAGGAGTATCACAGCATACATAGGGAAAATAAGTGTAAGACAGGAGTATCACAGCACACATAGGGAAAATAGGTGTAAGACAGGAGTATCACAGCATACATAGGGAAAATAAGTGTAAGACAGGAGTATCACAGCACACATAGGGAAAATAAGTGTAAGACAGGAGTATCACAGCACACATAGGGAAAATAAGTGTAAGACAGGAGTATCACAGCACACATAGGGAAAATAAGTGTAAGACAGGAGTATCACAGCATACATAGGGAAAATAAGTGTAAGACAGGAGTATCACAGCACACATAGGGAAAATAAGTGTAAGACAGGAGTATCACAGCACACATAGGGAAAATAAGTGTAAGACAGGAGTATCACAGCACACATAGGGAAAATAAGTGTAAGACAGGAGTATCACAGCACACATAGGGAAAATAAGTGTAAGACAGGAGTATCACAGCACACATAGGGAAAATAAGTGTAAGACAGGAGTATCACAGCACACATAGGGAAAATAAGTGTAAGACAGGAGTATCACAGCACACATAGGGAAAATAAGTGTAAGACAGGAGTATCACAGCACACATAGGGAAAATAAGTGTAAGACAGGAGTATCACAGCACACATAGGGAAAATAAGTGTAAGATAGGAGTATCACAGCACACATAGGGAAAATAAGTGTAAGACAGGAGTATCACAGCATACACAGGGAAAATAAGTGTAAGACAGGAGTATCACAGCATACATAGGGAAAATAAGTGTAAGACAGGAGTATAACAGCACACATAGGGAAAATAAGTGTAAGACAGGAGTATCACAGCATACATAGGGAAAATAAGTGTAAGACAGGAGTATCACAGCACACATAGGGAAAATAAGTGTAAGACAGGAGTATCACAGCACACATAGGGAAAATAAGTGTAAGACAGGAGTATCACAGCACACATAGGGAAAATAGGTGTAAGACAGGAGTATCACAGCACACATAGGGAAAATAGGTGTAAGACAGGAGTATCACAGCATACATAGGGAAAATAAGTGTAAGACGGGAGTATCACAGCATACATAGGGAAAATAAGTGTAAGATAGGAGTATCACAGCACACATAGGGAAAATAAGTGTAAGACAGGAGTATCACAGCACACATAGGGAAAATAAGTGTAAGACAGGAGTATCACAGCACACATAGGGAAAATAAGTGTAAGACAGGAGTATCACAGCACACATAGGGAAAATAAGTGTAAGACAGGAGTATCACAGCATACATAGGGAAAATAAGTGTAAGACAGGAGTATCACAGCACACATAGGGAAAATAAGTGTAAGACAGGAGTATCACAGCATACATAGGGAAAATAAGTGTAAGACAGGAGTATAACAGCACACATAGGGAAAATAAGTGTAAGACAGGAGTATCACAGCATACATAGGGAAAATAAGTGTAAGACAGGAGTATCACAGCACACATAGGGAAAATAGGTGTAAGACAGGAGTATCACAGCATACATAGGGAAAATAAGTGTAAGACAGGAGTATCACAGCACACATAGGGAAAATAAGTGTAAGACAGGAGTATCACAGCACACATAGGGAAAATAAGTGTAAGACAGGAGTATCACAGCACACATAGGGAAAATAGGTGTAAGACAGGAGTATCACAGCACACATAGGGAAAATAGGTGTAAGACAGGAGTATCACAGCATACATAGGGAAAATAAGTGTAAGACAGGAGTATCACAGCACACATAGGGAAAATAGGTGTAAGACAGGAGTATCACAGCACACATAGGGAAAAGAAGTGTAAGACAGGAGTATCACAGCACACATAGGGAAAATAAGTGTAAGACAGGAGTATCACAGCACACATAGGGAAAATAGGTGTAAGACAGGAGCATCACAGCATACATAGGGAAAAGAAGTGTAAGACAGGAGTATCACAGCACACATAGGGAAAATAAGTGTAAGACAGGAGTATCACAGCACACATAGGGAAAATAAGTGTAAGACAGGAGTATCACAGCACACATAGGGAAAATAAGTGTAAGACAGGAGTATCACAGCATACATAGGGAAAATAAGTGTAAGACAGGAGTATCACAGCACACATAGGGAAAATAAGTGTAAGACAGGAGTATCACAGCATACATAGGGAAAATAAGTGTAAGACAGGAGTATCACAGCACACATAGGGAAAATAAGTGTAAGACAGGAGTATCACAGCACACATAGGGAAAATAAGTGTAAGACAGGAGTATCACAGCACACATAGGGAAAATAAGTGTAAGACAGGAGTATCAACGCACACATAGGGAAAATAAGTGTAAGACAGGAGTATCACAGCATACATAGGGAAAATAAGTGTAAGACAGGAGTATCACAGCACACATAGGGAAAATAAGTGTAAGACAGGAGTATCACAGCACACATAGGGAAAATAAGTGTAAGACAGGAGTATCACAGCACACATAGGGAAAATAAGTGTAAGACAGGAGTATCACAGCACACATAGGGAAAATAAGTGTAAGACAGGAGTATCACAGCACACATAGGGAAAATAAGTGTAAGACAGGAGTATCACAGCACACATAGGGAAAATAAGTGTAAGATAGGAGTATCACAGCACACATAGGGAAAATAAGTGTAAGACAGGAGTATCACAGCATACACAGGGAAAATAAGTGTAAGACAGGAGTATCACAGCATACATAGGGAAAATAAGTGTAAGACAGGAGTATAACAGCACACATAGGGAAAATAAGTGTAAGACAGGAGTATCACAGCATACATAGGGAAAATAAGTGTAAGACAGGAGTATCACAGCACACATAGGGAAAATAGGTGTAAGACAGGAGTATCACAGCATACATAGGGAAAATAAGTGTAAGACAGGAGTATCACAGCACACATAGGGAAAATAAGTGTAAGACAGGAGTATCACAGCACACATAGGGAAAATAAGTGTAAGACAGGAGTATCACAGCACACATAGGGAAAATAGGTGTAAGACAGGAGTATCACAGCATACATAGGGAAAATAAGTGTAAGACAGGAGTATCACAGCATACATAGGGAAAATAAGTGTAAGATAGGAGTATCACAGCACACATAGGGAAAATAAGTGTAAGACAGGAGTATCACAGCACACATAGGGAAAATAAGTGTAAGACAGGAGTATCACAGCACACATAGGGAAAATAAGTGTAAGACAGGAGTATCACAGCACACATAGGGAAAATAAGTGTAAGACAGGAGTATCACAGCACACATAGGGAAAATAAGTGTAAGACAGGAGTATCACAGCATACATAGGGAAAATAAGTGTAAGACAGGAGTATAACAGCACACATAGGGAAAATAAGTGTAAGACAGGAGTATCACAGCATACATAGGGAAAATAAGTGTAAGACAGGAGTATCACAGCACACATAGGGAAAATAGGTGTAAGACAGGAGTATCAGAGCATACATAGGGAAAATAAGTGTAAGACAGGAGTATCACAGCACACATAGGGAAAATAAGTGTAAGACAGGAGTATCACAGCACACATAGGGAAAATAAGTGTAAGACAGGAGTATCACAGCACACATAGGGAAAATAGGTGTAAGACAGGAGTATCACAGCACACATAGGGAAAATAGGTGTAAGACAGGAGTATCACAGCATACATAGGGAAAATAAGTGTAAGACAGGAGTATCACAGCACACATAGGGAAAATAGGTGTAAGACAGGAGTATCACAGCATACATAGGGAAAATAAGTGTAAGACAGGAGTATCACAGCACACATAGGGAAAATAAGTGTAAGACAGGAGTATCACAGCACACATAGGGAAAATAAGTGTAAGACAGGAGTATCACAGCATACATAGGGAAAAGAAGTGTAAGACAGGAGTATCACAGCACACATAGGGAAAATAGGTGTAAGACAGGAGTATCACAGCATACATAGGGAAAAGAAGTGTAAGACAGGAGTATCACAGCACACATAGGGAAAATAAGTGTAAGACAGGAGTATCACAGCACACATAGGGAAAATAAGTGTAAGACAGGAGTATCACAGCACACATAGGGAAAATAAGTGTAAGACAGGAGTATCACAGCATACATAGGGAAAATAAGTGTAAGACAGGAGTATCACAGCACACATAGGGAAAATAAGTGTAAGACAGGAGTATCACAGCATACATAGGGAAAATAAGTGTAAGACAGGAGTATCACAGCACACATAGGGAAAATAAGTGTAAGACAGGAGTATCACAGCACACATAGGGAAAATAAGTGTAAGACAGGAGTATCACAGCACACATAGGGAAAATAAGTGTAAGACAGGAGTATCAACGCACACATAGGGAAAATAAGTGTAAGACAGGAGTATCACAGCATACATAGGGAAAATAAGTGTAAGACAGGAGTATCACAGCACACATAGGGAAAATAAGTGTAAGACAGGAGTATCACAGCACACATAGGGAAAATAAGTGTAAGACAGGAGTATCACAGCACACATAGGGAAAATAAGTGTAAGACAGGAGTATCACAGCACACATAGGGAAAATAAGTGTAAGACAGGAGTATCACAGCATACATAGGGAAAATAAGTGTAAGACAGGAGTATCACAGCATACATAGGGAAAATAAGTGTAAGACAGGAGTATCACAGCACACATAGGGAAAATAAGTGTAAGACAGGAGTATCACAGCACACATAGGGAAAATAAGTGTAAGACAGGAGTATCACAGCACACATAGGGAAAATAAGTGTAAGACAGGAGTATCACAGCACACATAGGGAAAATAAGTGTAAGACAGGAGTATCACAGCACACATAGGGAAAATAAGTGTAAGACAGGAGTATCACAGCACACATAGGGAAAATAAGTGTAAGACAGGAGTATCACAGCACACATAGGGAAAATAAGTGTAAGACAGGAGTATCAACGCACACATAGGGAAAATAAGTGTAAGACAGGAGTATCACAGCATACATAGGGAAAATAAGTGTAAGACAGGAGTATCACAGCACACATAGGGAAAATAAGTGTAAGACAGGAGTATCACAGCACACATAGGGAAAATAAGTGTAAGACAGGAGTATCACAGCATACATAGGGAAAATAAGTGTAAGACAGGAGTATCACAGCACACATAGGGAAAATAAGTGTAAGACAGGAGTATCACAGCACACATAGGGAAAATAAGTGTAAGACAGGAGTATCACAGCATACATAGGGAAAATAAGTGTAAGACAGGAGTATCACAGCACACATAGGGAAAATAAGTGTAAGACAGGAGTATCACAGCATACATAGGGAAAATAAGTGTAGGACAGGAGTATCACAGCACACATAGGGAAAATAAGTGTAGGACAGGAGTATCACAGCACACATAGGGAAAATAAGTGTAAGACAGGAGTATCACAGCACACATAGGGAAAATAAGTGTAAGACAGGAGTATCACAGCACACATAGGGAAAATAAGTGTAAGACAGGAGTATCACAGCACACATAGGGAAAATAAGTGTAAGACAGGAGTATCACAGCACACATAGGGAAAATAAGTGTAAGACAGGAGTATCACAGCACACATAGGGAAAATAAGTGTAAGACAGGAGTATCACAGCACACATAGGGAAAATAAGTGTAAGACAGGAGTATCACAGCATACATAGGGAAAATAAGTGTAGGACAGGAGTATCACAGCACACATAGGGAAAATAAGTGTAGGACAGGAGTATCACAGCACACATAGGGAAAATAAGTGTAAGACAGGAGTATCACAGCACACATAGGGAAAATAAGTGTAAGACAGGAGTATCACAGCACACATAGGGAAAATAAGTGTAAGACAGGAGTATCACAGCACACATAGGGAAAATAAGTGTAAGACAGGAGTATCACAGCACACATAGGGAAAATAAGTGTAAGACAGGAGTATCACAGCACACATAGGGAAAATAGGTGTAAGACAGGAGTATCAACGCACACATAGGGAAAATAAGTGTAAGACAGGAGTATCAACGCACACATAGGGAAAATAAGTGTAAGACAGGAGTATCAACGCACACATAGGGCAAATAAGTGTAAGACAGGAGTATCACAGCATACATAGGGAAAATAAGTGTAAGACAGGAGTATCAACGCACACATAGGGAAAATAAGTGTAAGACAGGAGTATCAACGCACACATAGGGCAAATAAGTGTAAGACAGGAGTATCACAGCACACATAGGGCAAATAAGTGTAAGACAGGAGTATCACAGCATACATAGGGAAAATAAGTGTAAGACAGGAGTATCACAGCACACATAGGGAAAATAAGTGTAAGACAGGAGTATCACAGCACACATAGGGAAAATAGGTGTAAGACAGGAGTATCACAGCATACATAGGGAAAAGAAGTGTAAGACAGGAGAATCACAGCACACATAGGGAAAATAAGTGTAAGACAGGAGTATCACAGCATACATAGGGAAAATAAGTGTAGGACAGGAGTATCACAGCACACATAGGGAAAATAAGTGTAAGACAGGAGTATCACAGCACACATAGGGAAAATAAGTGTAAGACAGGAGTATCACAGCACACATAGGGAAAATAAGTGTAAGACAGGAGTATCACAGCACACATAGGGAAAATAAGTGTAAGACAGGAGTATCACAGCATACATAGGGAAAATAAGTGTAAGACAGGAGTATAACAGCACACATAGGGAAAATAAGTGTAAGACAGGAGTATCACAGCATACATAGGGAAAATAAGTGTAAGACAGGAGTATCACAGCACACATAGGGAAAATAGGTGTAAGACAGGAGTATCACAGCACACATAGGGAAAATAAGTGTAAGACAGGAGTATCACAGCACACATAGGGAAAACAAGTGTAAGACAGGAGTATCACAGCACACATAGGGAAAATAGGTGTAAGACAGGAGTATCACAGCACACATAGGGAAAATAGGTGTAAGACAGGAGTATCACAGCATACATAGGGAAAATAAGTGTAAGACAGGAGTATCACAGCACACATAGGGAAAATAGGTGTAAGACAGGAGTATCACAGCATACATAGGGAAAAGAAGTGTAAGACAGGAGTATCACAGCACACATAGGGAAAATAAGTGTAAGACAGGAGTATCACAGCACACATAGGGAAAATAGGTGTAAGACAGGAGTATCACAGCATACATAGGGAAAAGAAGTGTAAGACAGGAGTATCACAGCACACATAGGGAAAATAAGTGTAAGACAGGAGTATCACAGCACACATAGGGAAAATAAGTGTAAGACAGGAGTATCACAGCACACATAGGGAAAATAAGTGTAAGACAGGAGTATCACAGCATACATAGGGAAAATAAGTGTAAGACAGGAGTATCACAGCACACATAGGGAAAATAAGTGTAAGACAGGAGTATCACAGCATACATAGGGAAAATAAGTGTAAGACAGGAGTATCACAGCACACATAGGGAAAATAAGTGTAAGACAGGAGTATCACAGCACACATAGGGAAAATAAGTGTAAGACAGGAGTATCACAGCACACATAGGGAAAATAAGTGTAAGACAGGAGTATCACAGCACACATAGGGAAAATAAGTGTAAGACAGGAGTATCACAGCATACATAGGGAAAATAAGTGTAAGACAGGAGTATCACAGCACACATAGGGAAAATAAGTGTAAGACAGGAGTATCACAGCACACATAGGGAAAATAAGTGTAAGACAGGAGTATCACAGCACACATAGGGAAAATAAGTGTAAGACAGGAGTATCACAGCACACATAGGGAAAATAAGTGTAAGACAGGAGTATCACAGCACACATAGGGAAAATAAGTGTAAGACAGGAGTATCACAGCACACATAGGGAAAATAAGTGTAAGACAGGAGTATCACAGCACACATAGGGAAAATAAGTGTAAGATAGGAGTATCACAGCACACATAGGGAAAATAAGTGTAAGACAGGAGTATCACAGCATACACTAGGGAAAATAAGTGTAAGACAGGAGTATCACAGCACACATAGGGAAAATAAGTGTAAGACAGGAGTATCACAGCACACATAGGGAAAATAAGTGTAAGACAGGAGTATCACAGCACACATAGGGAAAATAAGTGTAAGACAGGAGTATCACAGCACACATAGGGAAAATAAGTGTAAGACAGGAGTATCACAGCACACATAGGGAAAATAAGTGTAAGACAGGAGTATCACAGCACACATAGGGAAAATAAGTGTAAGACAGGAGTATCACAGCACACATAGGGAAAATAAGTGTAAGATAGGAGTATCACAGCACACATAGGGAAAATAAGTGTAAGACAGGAGTATCACAGCATACACAGGGAAAATAAGTGTAAGACAGGAGTATCACAGCATACATAGGGAAAATAAGTGTAAGACAGGAGTATAACAGCACACATAGGGAAAATAAGTGTAAGACAGGAGTATCACAGCATACATAGGGAAAATAAGTGTAAGACAGGAGTATCACAGCACACATAGGGAAAATAGGTGTAAGACAGGAGTATCACAGCATACATAGGGAAAATAAGTGTAAGACAGGAGTATCACAGCACACATAGGGAAAATAAGTGTAAGACAGGAGTATCACAGCACACATAGGGAAAATAAGTGTAAGACAGGAGTATCACAGCACACATAGGGAAAATAGGTGTAAGACAGGAGTATCACAGCACACATAGGGAAAATAGGTGTAAGACAGGAGTATCACAGCATACATAGGGAAAATAAGTGTAAGACAGGAGTATCACAGCATACATAGGGAAAATAAGTGTAAGATAGGAGTATCACAGCACACATAGGGAAAATAAGTGTAAGACAGGAGTATCACAGCACACATAGGGAAAATAAGTGTAAGACAGGAGTATCACAGCACACATAGGGAAAATAAGTGTAAGACAGGAGTATCACAGCACACATAGGGAAAATAAGTGTAAGACAGGAGTATCACAGCATA